>NW_025335798.1:12258406-12298296 GCF_004798865.1 Varanus komodoensis | reverse complement strand
CCTGAACTAGATAATCCATTGGTCCAGATTCACTTGATACACTGATAATTTCTGATGCTGATCAGAGAGTTTTTTTGGGTTTTTTTAAACAGAAAATGGGAACAGCATCCATGCAGTAGGCATCTCCACAGATCATGGGCTAATTAATCCACCACTTGCACCATGCATCTACCAATGCACCATGATGTACAAGAAGCCCGATAGTGAAATAAAGACAAATGAATAGCACTAATATTCACTGCTACAAGAATTAGAAAATATCCATACCATGGAAGATTGGCACCATTCATTATCAATCTTAATTTCGCTATAAGGCTATTTGCACATCACTGTGGCATTCAACAACAAATGAAGACATATTCATTCTCAGGAAATGGAATATAAATGTGCTGTGTTTTTCCAGAGTGAATATGACTTTAAGAACCTTAAACTATTTTGAGTAGTTGATTACTGTTAATAGCAACGTAATTTGAAAGATTTATACTTTTTCCTGGAATATGAATTTGAATTAAATAATACGTGGTCAATTGGGCAAAGATATTGGTAAGACAATAAGTATGCATATTTTTGAATATTTTTGAAAAATGGGGTAGTCATTTCAAATAAAATATGGATGACAGAGATGACTGGTTTATTTATTCACAACATGTCAAGATTGACCTTCTACTTGACACAGAAATAAAAATCTGTTCAAGTACCTTGTTAGTCAACAATTCTAAAACAAATATATAAAAAATTATACTGGAAATTGATGGAAATCAGCTTTTGAGATTAAACATATATCAAGAATAAGGTATACTTCAGAGAGAAAGATAAAAGTTGTTTTGGCCCAACATAGAAGGCAAACAAAATCTCCAGCAATTATGGGCATGGGGTGATGCAGGACGGCATAATTAACATGTGTTTTATCTGAGCCAGTGTGGTGTAGCGGTTTAGAGTGTGGGACTGGGACTCAGCCAATTTGGGTTCTAGTCCCTGTTCAGCCATGGAGCCAACTGGGTGACTTTGGGCCAGTCACAGACTTTCTGCCTGTTATGAGGATAATACTGAGAGCAGGAGGAGAACAAAGAACAAAGCAGGATATAAATCTAATAAATAACAAAGAAAGAAAGAAGAGTGGAATAATTCTATTTAAAATGTAGTAAATTAATACAAATTGAAGTTTGCCACTGTGCTAGAAAAAAATGAACTGTGTTTAACATTTTACTTTTCGTCAGCATACAATTTTAATCTGGATAGTCACTCTTTTTATCAGGTTGCAGAATGTGCCTCAAAATTAATATTTTCTATTATTTGTGGAGATGGTTTGTAGTATTTGTGGAGATGGTTTGTAGTATTTGTGGAGATGGTTTGTGCACAAGCAGATGATACTCCTGATTTCCTACTACTGTGTTTCCATTGCAGAGCACAGCACCCAGAAGAGAAGCAGCTTAAATACAGAGAGCACACTTTCCAGTTCTCACATAGGCAGTGCATCTGTTTCAGGTCTATCAGACAGAGATGAAGAGATTACACTACAGACTCTAAGAGGCATCAGCAGTTTTCATAATACAACACAAATGTCCACCATTACTAATACTAAAGTCCACAGTGCTACAGAGGTTGCTGATTCTTCTTCTATGTGGACTGCAGTACACACCAGACAAATGAATTTGCCACCAAAAAGCACTGACTTCACAGACACAGAAGTTACATATTCTCAGGATCCTTCACAAATAACAGGTAAAGTATGAAAATCTGTTTAACCTTATATCTTCATTTTTATAACAGTGGGAAAAATGAAGCTATCTCTGAGGTTATTTGGTTTTGAAAGGTTGTCAGAAGTATTGATGCAAATTTGAATGTTCTATTTCAGTCTTAACTCTTTCAGTGAAAAAGGTGGGAAAACATTTCCATATTATCAAATCTTCATCAAAGGATTCATTGTTTTATCTGTACACACACACACAGCCATCACAAATTGTTTCCATTAGATATGTCTGAATATACTTATGAAAGGAAATTTGTGACACCAAATCTTATGTTTCACCTGTAGAAAACAGTGATCAAACCAGAAGCAGCTCAAATACAGAGAAAATGCTTTCTAGGTCTCACAGAGGCAGTGCTTCTGTTTCAAGTCTGCCTGACAGAGATGAAGAGATTATGCCAGAAACTGTAAGCAGCATCAGCATTTCTCTGAATGCAGCACAAATGTCCACCATGACTAATTCTGAAACCCACCAAACTACAGACTTTGCTGATTCTTCTTCTATGTGGACTGCAGTACAGACGAGACAAATAAATTTGGCACCAGAAGACACTGATTTCACAGAGACAGCAGTTGCATATTCTCAGGCTCCTTCACAAATAGCAGGTAAAGGGTGAAGATCTCTAACTATATATCTTCATTTTTATAAGAGTGGAAAAACAAAGCTATCGCTGGGCTTGTTTGGTTTTTGAAGAATATTGGCAATAAAATGGCACTGAAAATTTAAATATTCTATTTCAATCTTTTTTGATTCAATTTTTTATAAGATGAAAAAATGACAGAGGACTCATTATTTTTATCTAACTGGGATTAATGCATTCCATTAGTATGTATAAATATAATTATGAAAGAAAAGTTGTGACATGGCATTTTGTGTTTCAGCTGTAGAAGACAGCGGTCAGATCAGAAGCAGCTCCAATACAGAAAAAACGCTTTCCACTTCTTACACAGATAGTAAAACTGTTTCAGGTCTATCTGACAGAGATGAGGAGAGTACTCTACGAACTCTAAGAGATGTCAACATTTCTCACTATGCAACAGAAATATCCACCATGACTAATTCTAAAACCCACAGCTCTACAGACTATGCTGGTTCTTCTTATGCATGGACTGCAGGACTCACCAAACAAATGAACTTGACACCAAAAGACCATGATTTCACTGAGACAACAATTATACAAGCTCCTTCAGAAACAACAGGTAAAGAATTAAAATCGCCAACTTCATTCTGGATTTCAGAACACAATTTTGTTTACCTGCCATAAACCAGAAAAAGGAGTAATTGCTCCTAGTTTGTGAAACCGAAAACAATGGAATGTCCATGTAAACTCTGCTTTACCGGCCAGGAGAGGGAGCTCTATTTCACTGTGGTCTGGATAGATGGCCTCTGTGTATGTTTCTTTGAGCTTTATTATCTTTCCTTCTTCTGCAAAATGGTTGTTAGAGCATAAAATTGTAGGTTCAAAAGAGTTGTTAGAGCATAAAATTGTAGGTTCAAAAGAGTTGTATGTTGCAACTGAGAGCCTGCCACTTCCTTGTACTTCAATTCCTGGGCATGCTACTTTCCATTTAGCTTTACTAGTTTGATTTCTGGGATTTTAACTGGCTTGTCTCCCATGCCAGCCATTTTGTGAGAGCACCCGCAATGCTTTCAAAATTCTAGATGTGCCTATCCGCACAGAAGGACTTGGGAACCTATACCACTCTGCTGCATTGTTATACAAGTGTGTGAGCTTCCACACCTTTCCCAGTGACCACTATTGATAAGGACTGAGACAGTGGAAAGGGAAACTTGGCATGGTGGTCCTACTGCTCATTGTAATCTATATTCTATGATATAGCATAGAACAGGAAACATGCAATGGGGGTTCTGAGTTGCCATGATGAGCATAACCTCTAACGCACAGACAGTGGACATGCCCTACCCTTTCCACCAATCCAGTGGCATGTCATATGTGACAACAGTAATATAGAGGTTACCGATAACCACTTCCATGCAGAGCAGGTCCATGTGAGAAGCATGTTTTATGGAAAAGACTCACAGTTTGGTTGGCATGCACTCATAAATGTATTAATAGTGGCCACTGGGGTGGAAAATCTAAAAACAGTAGAACTGTTCCACAGTTTCTAAATTTTGACATGAATGAGATGGCAGTGGCATGAGAATGGCTACTGAAAAGTAATAATAAGAATCTGCAATCTGTACACACTTACAAGTAAGCACACTTACTCAAGTCTCATTGAAGACATTCAATGAGTAAAGAAGGATAGCATTGCACTGTTATTGTACTTTCCTTACATTAGTCTGAATGTGTAAGGCATACAACCTTCTCATTCCCATTTGTTTCTTTTAGATGTAAGGAGCAGCCAAGATACCTTTAGCAACCGCAATATAGAAAAAAGGGCTTCACAGACTGAGAGTGCATTTTCTACTGTGAGACTCACCAGGGATGGAGAGGGCACACCTGCACCTGTTACTAATATGAGCAAATCCACAGATGCTACAGAGCCCGTGCTTGATTTGGAAAATACCAGTTCTTCAGTTTTTGGATCATCTGCTACAGCACAAAGTAGAAAGGAAAGTTTCCCGTTTACAGAAATGGATTTTACAGAATCGATAAAAGAGCCTTTACGTACATATTCATCCAAAGCTTCCATTTATTCATCTTCTACAATAGACATTTCAAGTGAGTTTTTCTGTTTTTGTTAACATCTCAGTTAAAAATCCACCAGGATCCCAGCCATTCATTCACTTTCTGTCTTTCTGTCCTAACTAGTTTCTCTCCATTTCTGCCCACTTTCAATTTTTACAGTCTATTTTCAGTGGCTAAAACATCTTCATACTAGAACCCTGTAAACAGAACTTTGCTCTATGACGGCATCAACATGCTTTATGTGACAAATATTTATTTATTTAATTTCTTTATCGCTCGACAGCGGAAGCTCTCTGGGCAGTTCATAGCAGCATATTTAAAAACAATATAAAATATGCCAGTTAAAACATTATAAAATTTGACAATATAATAGTTAAAAACCAAGTTAGAAACAGAAAAATATACATTAAAAAGACCCAGTTAAACCCTGTCTAACAACCAGCAGACTCTGTTATCGAATTTAAATGCCCTGTATAGAGGAGAGTTTTGCCTGGTGCTGAAAAGATAGAAAAGTTGACAGCAGACAGGCCTCACTGGGGAACTCGTTCCATAACTGGGGCAGGGGGGACCACTATTTCACATGCACTTTCACAGTTTCCTGTGAAAAATGTCATTTTAAACAAAAAAAGTACAAGAAAGCGTTATATATACAGCAGACTTGTTCTTCATGAAGCTGCCCTGAAGCACAATAGTTGTCTTTTTTTAAAAAATGGGCAGTTGCATATCTCTTCTACTATCTCAACTGTGGTGAAATAAACAGCAAACCATACTCTGGCTCTACATTTATTGTTTCCTTTGTACACATGTTCCTTCATAGTGCTGTAGCTTTGAAAACTACTTTATTATGTTGATTTATGAAATACACGCAGTGTAAAATACTGCTTACTGCGAACAAGTAAAACAGGCGAGACATTTCAGACTCTGTAGCAATACTGTAAAACAGTTCGAAATACCTATAGACATTGCTGGCTAGTTTCTCATCAACAGAAATCATTTTTTAAAAAACAAAATCCATACCAGTTTAACTTTATGAAAACATTCTAGCTACAAGCATCTTCTGAATATTGAAGCTCATGGAGGCTTTCTTTTCTAGGTCCATCATGTGCTTGGTGCCATCCAGAGATTAGCATAGTGCAAACTCATTGTAGGCAAAATAACCTAAGCTTATATCACAGAGGTAGGTAACCTGTGGCCCACAGTATCTTACCATTAGCCATGCTGGCTAGGATTAGCTAGGGCTAGGCAGAACATCTGGTGAGCCACAAGTTGCCTACCTGTGCTATAACAAAAGGATATAAGGATTAGGTGCTGAGGTTCCCATCATCAACATTTTCTCTGAATTGTGCACAGATAGGCTGTGTGGCATTAGCTGGATAATTTTCAAGATTAGTTGTGCTTCTTAAGTTATGCATAAAAGTATGCATAGCTTAAGAAGCACAACTTAAGCTATGCATAAAAGCTATGCATGAAGTCACGATTGTGAAATAGACCCTTTCCACCACATTTATTCTCATTTCAGGCACTGGGAGCAGTTTTGAGACAATGAAAGGAACCATTGCAGAAAGAAGGGTTTCCAGTGCTTCTACAGATGGGGCATTCCTGTCAAGTACATTAGCACACGCTGGAGAAAGGACTCCAAGGTCTCTGTCTGATAACAGCACTTCACCTGAGGCAACGGATAGTAGCACTTATAATACTGAAGCTTCCAGGTCATCCAATTCAACCTTCACTTCTGTGGCAGGGGAAGAAACAGAAAAACAGAAGGACTCACGAAGGGAATCATTATTCACTGAGCCTTCTCCTGAGCACTCCCTCGAACATTCTTCTGCAGTTCCAACATACTCATCACCAAAAGATTCAAGTGAGTTTCTTTTGCACACAGAATGAAAGAGGAACTGACTGTTTTTGCCACTATTTTGCTTGTGTAGGTCTATATGTACTGGAAATATAGATTATTACTTTTGCTTTTTAGTATTATTAATATTTCTATACCACTCAATAGCCAAAGCTCCCTGGGCAGTTTGCAAAATATTAAGGACCTCCATATCCGCTGTCTCAGTTACCACAATTTCAGTTAACCACAGATGACCTCAGTCCAAAAAAGTAGTTGTAAAGTGCCAAAGGAAGTCTTAACCTGCTTCCTGTAAGCAAAAATTCTTGATTTAATAGGTCAAGAAAAAAATTGTATGCTGAGGTTAGAACAAAATTGGGAAGAAGAAATGTGTATGTAGTTCATTTGAGTTTATTTTGAATATAGAGTTTATTGGAATTTATTTTGTGACCTACCACTTGCTGCCCACTGCTGCCACTCATGGCGGCCCATGTGTGGCTCTCAGCATTTACCAAATGTGGCTCTTCCTTTGCAAAAGTTTGGTCAGCCCTGGTAGTGTTTGCTATTATCTGTGGTTTCCGGCATTCACTGGGGGGCTTGGGACCAATCTGTGTGGATTTGGGGGCCCTGCTGTATTAGTATGCATAAGTATATGTATATCAAGGCACATATAAAAGTCAGGTATTTATTTATAACTTTTATATGCCAGCCTTTATGTATGACATCTCAGGATGGCTTGCAATATTAAAAGGTATCTAATCCTCATGGCAAAATCGTCTGCTATGAGTTGCATCATTTGTTCAAAGGATAATGTTTGGGTTTGTTTTTGTGAACCAGAATTTGTTTGGTCCAAAGGGCATCTGGGCTACAGCATGTGCCAATGAAATGTCACTGTTTACAGTATTCCATTGGCAAAACTGTAAGTTATCTCAGAAACCAGTGTTTTTCAAAATGAGGGACAAATTGATAATTAACTGTAGTGGTCATTCTGAATCAGACAGTTTCTGATAGTGACCCGCCAGCTGTGACTGCAATTCTAAATTTCATTTCTAAATTTCAGCTATTAGAGGCAGCCTTCATTCAGTTAGTAGCTCAAGGACTTCACAGTCATATACTGTAAGCCCCTACAGTTCAGCACTTTTCAGCAAAGAAGAAAAGCAAACTGTACAATCCATAATCAACACTACATTTGATGAAGTAACTGAGAGCACCTCACTGTATATGGAAAAGTCCAACAGTTCAGAACTGAACCTTTCATCACCAGAGGTATACTCAAGAAGGACTGAGTTGTCAGCCAAAGAACTGGGTACCTCTGGACCTTCAACTGAGACTTTTCAAAGTCTCAATTCCTCAAGGATACCAACTTATTCTTCCTTCCAACGTGAATCTTCAGGTTAGTTTTATTTTGTAACCTGCTTTGCCTGGCAGAACCAAACAGAGCAAAAGCTATATATTTCATCTGAGCCTATAATGCTGTGGTGAGCAATTTTGGAGGGTCTGCAGGCAATTTCCATTGTTTGTACACCACCAAAATCGGCACCGACCAGTTACTATCCAATCAACAGTGAGAAAGAAGTTTAAAGCAAAACTGCAACAAGATGCACAGGAAGTATGTGTCTTGCTTAATGCCACATTATTATCCTGAAGCCTGGTGGCAAATATGGTGGCGCAGCGAGAGTTGGGGGTGGTGAAGGGAAGAAAAGGGACTGGGTCTGCAGGGCATGCTGGTATTTCCACCCCCATGCAAAGCAACATGTTTCATTGGATCATATTTTGTTGGTGAAACTGGAGAAAACTTAATCAGAAAGAGATATTGCTTTGATGTACTTTGTGTGTCTCTTTGTGCTGGTATCAACAAAACGCCAGATGTTTTCAATAATTAGGCCTGTATGACTGCAGAACTAAATGTTGACATGTTGGGCATGTAGCTCTTCATTGGTTATGCATCAGATATTTAATAGATGTGCATGCTCTGCTTTGTAGTTCCTCTTGTTGGAGTCTATACTGTGACCCAACAAAGATGACCAGCTTACCAAGTGGTAAGGCTTTCCGCAACTAATTTGCTTAGTACTGATAAAATCAGAGTGAGATTGTTTTTGCTTGTGTGGATTCTAATGTGTGCTGAAGGTTGGAGGCCTTATCAAGCACTAAGCTTTCTCAGCACTAAGCACTTTATGACCTGGTCATCTGCATTGTACTCAAGTTTGTTTATTTATTTGATTTCTGTACTGCCCAGCAGGCGAAGCTCTCTGGGCACTTCACAAAATAAAATAAAAAAGCACCAAGTTAAACCATATTAAAATATCATAAAAAGTTTACAGTAGAAAATTTTAAAAGCAATTTTTAAACACACACATACACACACAATAATGTGAAGAAAAAAGTTATTCTCTTTTCTTAGGTACATGACTTTGGACAGGTCATCCTAAAACATCGCTGTCACTCCTTCCGGCCTAGAATTCCCAAACAAACCCATATAGCCTGAAGAAAAAGAACTATCCTTTTCTGCAGTTGGCCATAACTCAGTGATAAAGCACATGATCTTTCATGCAAAAGAGTCCTAACTGAAGTAAAAGGGTATGAAAGACCTCTGCCTGAGACTTTAGAGGACCACAGCCGGCTAGACTAAGCTAGATGGTCTAAGTTTGTATGTCCATTATTGGAACAATTGCATTCAATTTAGACTAACACCACATCCATGGGGGGTAGGTCCAAAAGAACATCCTCCTATTGAATTTGACATGGCAGTGTTGCACTGGGTTGACTGATGACTCTCAGTGCATTCACTTTGATGTATTTACATAAAGCTGCAGAATGGAGGCAGGTAGACATGTCTTGGCTCATCCTTGCTATCATGTGCTTTCCCATAAGAGTTGAATCCCATTCACGTTGTACCTGTAACCATCTCCCTCAGTTAAAGAGTATCATACTGAGCTGGCTTCGGGACATGCATTACCGCATTCAGATGTCTGCTGCCAGCCTTATTATGGGGATGCGTCCAGAAAGAAGATGTGAAACTAGTGCTTCTTCTTTGGCACTAACTACTGTTTCTGGCTGCAGAAGGTGCAGGTTTAATACATAGCCTGCAAAGTCCTGTATGTTCTGCATCCTGTATACATTAGGAAGTGCCTGTACCTATGTATTTATTTCTATAGTTAAGTGTTTACAGCAAGTCTTGTGACCTACCTTCTCCATCTCTAACATGAAGCACTCAAAGCAGTTTACATAAAAACTAATAAAGCAACCATCCATCTACCTTCATCAAGATACAAAAGAAATCCATATGGTTAATGTTGCCTTGAGATAAACTGTTTTGCATGGATAAAACACAATTGAGGGATTGGTTATTCTGGAGTGAATCTATGGAAGAACTGCACCTAATTAAATCTTCTGTGTTTTTCATAATGCTTTCACATTTGTTGAAACATGTTTTAAAGTGAGTTTTTAAGTTTATCCCAGTGCTATTAGAAAATACGCTTATTACATTTTAAGATGATAGTAATGATAATTATAGATGGGCATTATAAGAATGGAACAGAATGTGCCGGTGGAAAAGAGATCATACAGTTGTGGCTAAAATCAAATGGAAGACATAGTGCATTATATTCTAACTGCCATCAACAGCAAAATAAATGGAACTCTGTTATTTTGTAATGGTAAAACTTTATTAATATTATCCTAGAACCTATGCAATTGATAGCTATAAGGTTAATTACTGCTAGTTCTTCATGATACTTTTTCATGGATGGTTAGGAATGTAATATGATTTTTTAAAATCTAAATACAATGCTCTTTGCCTTGATCAGTGATTAAGGTAAAAATTCACTTACAATGCAGTATTTCAAAAAATACAAAAGCAGTGATGAAAAGTGAAGCTAAAACTAAGAGAGTTCCAGGACTAAGCAAAAAAGGAAACAGAAAAGAAACCTTTAAGCTGCAGAGATAGTCAAGGCCTAAAGCCTCTTGAGGAAGTGGCTGACAACTTGGCTAGCCAAATTCACCAGCTGTCATGGTGCAGCAACGGACCATGTACCTGCACAGTGCTGGATACATACGCCTCTCTGCCCCATTGCTTCTGGGTAACAAAACGTAAGAGTAGAAGAGCCCTTCCCCACTTTGTGCCACACTGTTGTGTCCAGTAGTTTAACCAAGTGAGCTCTTTTACCAGCTGCCATGAACTGTGGCAGGATCAGGGATGAGCAGGAAGTGCCATGTTCTGGGGACCATGTCAGAGAAGTCCTCTTGCCACATTTCTAGCCCTTGTACCTCAGGAAACAAAGGCAAGTGCTGTTGTAGCCTTTTGCATTTGCTTAAAATTTAAGCTGTTAAATGCTGTATGGTGATCTTTGTGCTGTTTTATTGTGGTGCATGTATTTTATTGGCTGTTGTGAGCTGCCCAGTGATTCAACATTTGGGCTATATGAAAAATAAAATTAATAGTAATAATAATAACAGTAACAACAATAATTTCAAGAGGACCTTACAAGTTGACCTCAAAGAGCAGACCAGTTTATTAGTTCATCCAGCTCCTTTTGAGGAATACTCTCCCTGGACAAATTCTTTGGAGCACCAAGGTTGCAGAATTTATTTTCAAGTAATACAGCCTGACAATCTTAGACTTTATTCAAGTATTGTTAAATACTTTTGGCTAAGAAGTCTTGTGGAAATTAGAATGAAGTAGATGTTGGTATCAGTTATGTCATTTTTCAAAATGCTTAGCTCTAATATTAGGAGCTGTATTTACGGTATTTTATTATTTTTATTGTTTTACGAGCTGGACTTGGTGTGATGAATTACCTGTCCCTTATCGGTTACTTGTTATCCTCAGCAGCCAATTGTTTAAGAGCACCCTTAACGAAAAAAAGTTATAGGCTGTTACTCGGTTAATTGCCATTAATATTCCTGGCTAATATGACCTTTGTCTAGTTTTTGCCTTTCAACACAGTTGTACTGTATGAAGCCACCACCTTGCTATGGGAGTTAATTCACATAAAATGGTAGTGACACGTTTCAATTATTGTACTTTGCTTCTGTGTTTCGTATTTCTCAGATTAGTAGAAGTTTCGCGTTAATAATCAGCCAATGTTCTGCTTGTGTTTCAGACACTGGAATGGACTACCAGCCAATGAGTAGCACTGATACTGGAAAAAGAACCTCTGATTCTCATACTGACAGCACATACATCTCAACTACCATCACAAGGGGTGGAGAAAGGACGTTGTTATCTATTACAAACCACAGCACATCATCTGACTCATCTGAAAGTTCCACTTCATATGCCAAAATGTCCAGCCATTCTGAGTCACTCCAATCCTCCTCTTACGTGACTGAGAGTAGAGGAAGTAACATGTCCTCAAGCAACATGGATTTCTCTGCCCCATCAACTGAACCTTTGGCTGTACATTCCCTGAAAACACCTGGATACTCTTCTACAGTAAGGGAGCCATGGACAACTCAGTTCTATTCAGAACCTGCATCCAACACCTTATCATTTTCATCTTCCCCTCCAATGTCACCAAAACAGGATGTACTTCCAACAACTCAGCCTCCAATGTTGTTTTTATCTTCAGAACCCTCTCACCCATCCTCTTCCTCTGCTTTCCCATCAATGGTGTCATCACCCCCTCAGACAGCTTTAACAACATTTTCATCCAGGCTGTCATCAGCAACGCTGTCCACATTGCCACCATTGCTGTCTTTACCGCCTTTGCTTTCCCCAACATTGCCTTTGTTACAGCCTAGTGAAAGTCCTGGAACCAACGTACCCCTGGCTGCATCTGGAGGAACTACTGGCATGGACCCATCCACAGCTGAAAGTCCTCACAGCAAGTACAACCAGTCCAGGAGTTACACAGGCAAGGATAGCACTGCTGTGAAGTCAACAGGAGTTTCTCCTCTCCTGACTGAAACTACTGAGCAGCTTACAAGCTTTTCCTCAACTGTGACAACCTCCCTGCCGAAAACAGAGGTCTCAGAAAAGCAAAACACTTCATTTCCAAGGACCACCATTGAAAAAAATGTTCCCGTTTTGGATACATTTCCCACATACTTGCCAAAAAGTACCACAGTTTCTGAGACATTAAAAGCAATAATTCCTACATTGCCAAGCACAACCACTGAAAAGAATTTGGTGGCAGTAACAACAGGAAAACGCATCCCAAAGATAACTCACACGACATTAGGACTGTCTACTTTGGCACCTAACTCAGATTTTTTTGTTACTACAAAGCCCAGCCGAGTTCGGCTATCCTCCCCTACCAAGATAGCTCACACCACTGGAGTGCCTACAAAAGGAATAGAAAAAAGCAGTGCAACTACTGTTAAAGACACAGAGCATATTATCACTACTACCCATCCTCCCCAAAAGTTTTTTTCTAGCAAGACCACTGCAGGACCTTTTTCTGCTTCATCAGTTCCCATCAAACCAACTACAATTGCACAGTTAAGAAGCCCAAAGACATTTCCGACTTCCCAGGCAAAAGGTGAGCCTTTGAAATAGCCAACCGTGGCTACAGCATGAAAAATGAATTTAACACGTTGAATAATTACTCATTTGGATGAGAATTCATTCAGCAGGTTGGCTTTTTTTAATCCATGAATGTGGCTGTAAGTTTCACAGATACTCCTAGCATACTAGGAAAAGCAGACAAAGGACATAAAAACCTACTTGGAATTTCCACTTAGTCAGAAATGATTTGAGGTTGCAATGGGGAGTGAGCCAGATAAGTTTTTCTTTAAACTTAGTTCATGTGAAAAATATAAATGATTAATATTAGATATATTTAAAATAAATATTTGTAGGATAGGTTTCTTAAAAACCAAAAGCATAATCTGTTCTAAGAGTGAATTCAGGTGCTGAGTTCTGACAAGCTGTGTAGTCAAAACACAGAGCTGCTAAGAAACAAGAGGGTGGTATCAGGATGCTTGGGGGAATCGCAAGAAACAGTCTTCATGGAGAATATCTTAAGGGCTATTCCCCAACTGAAAACAGTTCATTATGGGTGTGTTTAGTGGCCACAATATAGGGTGGGTTTTCAGGAATGGGGAACAGAGTGTGTCCTGGAAGAGTGCATGATTAGCTGGTTAGATGCAGAACAAGTGCCCTCCATCATTGCAGATCCCACTTCACATCATGTATCTTGTACAATAGTTAAGGTTATGTGTTCGCCTGGCATAGCTTATGTAGCTGTTCTGTAATGAATGGCTAGATCTGCTCCTTTAGGTAAAATAGTAGACTGGTAATCTCCATATTACCCACCATACAAAATGCTATGTGAGATGTAGGTTGAATTACAGTGCTTGTCCGCTGTATGAAGCAAGAGTGAGCAACTTGCAGCCCTCAAGAAGTTTGGACCTATAGCTCCTGTGATCTCTCACCACTGGCTGTGCTGGCTAAGGCTGATGGGAATTGTAGCCCAAAACATAGGAAGTTGCCCATCCTTTGTATAAATCTATATTGAGAAGTGCATTGCTTCCTTTTGGCTTGAAGATCTCAGTTGCTACTAATATTCCACAGGTGTTTTCCCTGCTTAACATCAAGTGAGACTTGCAGAATGAGTGGAAAGTATTTTTATGCAGGTTCTCTGGGAATTAGTCATGCATAGGATGGTTCTGGACTATGCGCTGTTGCTGCTTGGCTACTGCAATGGCATACGTCACCTGAAGCTTAGTTTATATTTCTAGGTATCAGGACAAGATACATAATATTAAGAACAATACATGCATTGCTTGGTAACTGAATTGAGTTGCAATCTGATGATCTTAACTTAATTCTTCAAATGTTTTATTTTTCAGCCAGTGGGTGTACCACTGATACCTGTCATAATAATGGGAAATGCATTACAGATGGCAAGACAGATAAATTCCAGTGCCAGTGCTCATTGGGTTGGCAAGGAGAAGACTGCAGTACAGGTAAAGGAGAAATGATGGCAGCCATTTTCACCAGTGCTTTACAATAGTGAAAAACTCTTTACAAGAAACAAAATTTAAATTGGCAAATCATCTTGCTCTGGGTCAGAAATGAACATGATTGGGGCATGTGGAAAGCCTGAGGCAGCCTAAATGAATACTGCCACAACTAGTCTGCTAGTAATTCAGACCCGAGTCTTTTGTAGGAGTCAGAGAGGGTGGTTGCCATCGTGGTGCTATTTATATAGTGCCTGACCTGCTCTGATCTTCCTCTGCTACTGTGTTTGCCGTACCTGTAATTTCTTCCCTATGCCAGCGCTGGGTGCAGGTTTCCTCCCACCTGACGCCCGTCTGCCTTTGCAGGCTTTTGATATGGCAAGTGCTGCTGTTGAGCCGACCCTTTGCAACAGCGCTCTTCCTTTCTCCTTGGCCCGTATGAGCACGTGGACACATTGCCCGTCTACAGGTCTTTCTGTCTTTTGTTTCAGATGTAGATGAGTGCATGTCTAACCCATGCCCGGCCTTGGCTACATGCACTAACACAGAAGGATCGTTCCAATGTTTGTGTGCTCTGGGCTATCAGATGGAAAAAGGACAGTGCAATTTAGGTAAGAGGGCCGAGGAGAAGAAGCAAGCAACAAATGAAAAGCGCCCAGCTATCCAATAAGCTTATTTAGATGCTCTTCTACACATGTGCAGATAGAAGAAAAGTCCTGCAACTCCCAGCATGCCCCAGCCATACATAGGATGGTGCCCTTAATAAGACATAAAGCCATGGACATCTCACGTCCTTTCATTATAAAGAGATTGTTTGTGTTACCAGAAATACTTTGAACTTCGTGTTATTGATTTGTGACCCCGGTATGCTGCCACTTTATGACCTTTATGAGGTCCACCTAGCACCAATGCTTCTTTCCTTTCAACATCAGGCATAAACCCTTTTTATTCTTCCAGTCTTTTAACTGTTAATTTGTTTTAGTAGTGGGTTTATATTTTAACACTGGATGTTGGGCAAATGTTATTTTTATTTTTAGAATTAATTCATTGTAAACCATCCTGAGACATTTAAGTATGGGATGGTATAGAAAAATTTTAAATAAATACATAAAATGACCTCACAGGATTTAGATACTTTTACACCTCCAAAGTTTATCAGTTTTACTGTGTTACTGTCATTGAACAGTACTCTTGGCAGTACAGTAAATTCTCCTTTATCTAGACATTCCAGAGCACTTAGGCCTAATTATTCCACTGCTTCTTGGTATGCTGCCTCTCTGTTTATTGGTTAGTCTGATCTGGAGTGGCATTGAAACCGTGTGTGTGAAACAGCCTTCCTCAGGAACAAGGTGACTAGTGGAGCGAAGCACTCACTGACAACACCTGCTTCACTTGTCATGGGAAGAATCATGTACAGGAGCGACTTCACACACATGAATCCTCCTGCAATTCAGACTCGGCAGTTCTCAGTGACTCTGGATAAGTTTAATGGGACAGAACAAGAAGGCTGCAAACAGCAGAGCTGGTAGGGAAGGGGGGAAATCCCCCCCAAACAGGATCACCATGTTCATGTGTTAACCTTTAGGCGAGAATGTTCTTGGCACGTCCATTTATTTCCTTGCTGCCATTCATACATTTGCAAAATTAAGTGCTGCACAGGGGGCCAATGCTTCCAGCTTCTGGTGCGGGATCGCAGGGGCTCCACTGACTCAGACTCAGCATCTGCCGTAGGACAAGTGTTCTTGAAATTCATGGCCCTTCTCTCCTCCTCCTTGGTGTAACTAAACAAATGAATCTTTCCCTCCTCTGTTTTTAAGAATAGGCGGTTCAGTATGTATGTATGTATGTATGTATGTATGTATGTATTTATTTATTAGAACATTTCTATGCCGCCCCTTGCCGAAGACTCGAGGCGGCTTACAACACAATAAAATACAAAAATAACAATATAAAATTAAAATTAACAATATAAAATAAATAAAAAAAATAACAGATATAAAAGAAGTTATAAAAGAAGTCGCCCTGGCCAGATAAATAAGCAAATATTGTTAACAATTAAAATGACATTTAAATAAAAAGGTATTTAATTATTAAAAAAGGTATTTCATTATTTAATGAAAATGAAGATTTGAAATTGTGTCAATTCTGCATATTTCCAAAATGGAATCCTATCCTCAGACAATATTATCGTTATGAAGCTTTATCCATTGAAACAGTGGCTGTGCTGGTCAGAAACAAATCCTTAAAGGGTCACATTTTATGGCTTCCATTAATGCATAGAACTATCCAAGATTCATCAAAAGTTAGCTGTTTTTAATTTGGATGAAAACATCAGGAGATTCTTCTATGCATCTGTCCTGTCATGTCTACTTTGCCTCTTAGAAACAAGGTGCCCAAATATAAATTAAGAAACTGCAAAGTTTCTGTTTCATAGAAAAATTGGGCTTCTTTGGCATAAAAACTGAACTGTCATGTGTCTGTATGGGAATGATAGGGGCAATGGTATTGTAGAATCTATTCCTCCCGCTGACTAATAAACTATCTTCCTGCCTTCAGTAAGAACATTTGTTGGCCAGTTTCCATTAACATTTAACACCACTGGGAGGTATTCAGAGCTTCATCAGGTTGAAGAGGATATCATAAATATGGTAAGTGTCAAAAATGATTTCATTCTCCACTTCTGGACCCAAAACAGGATAATAAAATGAGGAATAGCTAGCTAGCTTGCTTGCTTGCCTTATTTATTTATTTGCATTTTTATACTGTTCTTATTTAGAGTCTCAGGATAGTTTACAGCATATTAAAAAACATGCTGTAATAGATGAAATAATGACATTTCACCTCTTCAAATCAGCATTCTTTCAGCAGAATGACATGGCTACTACATGTGTTGTCAGTTAACTCTTGTACACCAGATGCAGATTTCATGGACACAGACTCTGAATGTGAGGGGGCTACCATCAGGAGCATGAAAAACCTGTGGTGTGCCCTTCTTACAAAACATTGCAGCAATACTACGGCACTGAGTTTCTAAAGCCTCTTTTCATCAGTTAAGATGCTTTTGTCTGGTGACTTACTTAACCCCAGAGGAGAGGGAGAGCCTTAACCTCACTCCTCAGCAGGGCAATGACTCACTGAAAGAAAACTTGCCTTGGTCCCAAGTTCAGTCCCTTCCTTCTCCATCCAGAACCAAAAAGATTAAGTCTCAAGAGATGCAGATAAATGAACTCCTCTGCCTTGTCTAGGCAAAGCAGGACCTGATACAAGTTTCCTGTGATAACTGATTAAAGGTTATAATAGAAATAAAAGACTGGAAAGTCTGGCTTTCCCACAATACAAGGGAGGTGTCCCTTAAATATATGCATGAACTTGGAAAATTCTCAGCACATTCTGATGCCCAGAGCTTTCGTCATCCTTTCTCTCCTACATTCTCCCCTTCCCTTCCCACTAAACTGACCCATGAGGGCAATTTTGTTTTACATCTTAGTTTGCATTCAGAATTACACAATTAGTAAAAGGTTACCTGTTACTCAGGGATGGAAGCAGCGGGGCCCCCAGATTTCTGTGGGTATTTGCACAGCCCCCTGGGGCTCCAGCATGAATCCAGCCCTCACCCACAGTGGCTGCAACAGTGGCTCTAGCTCCTCTCTCATTCTGGTAGTGCTTGTTCTTGGTGGGCAAGAGGAGCCTCCCTGCACCCGGCAGGCACAGAGAAGGCGAAAGGGGCAGTTCAGGGCCACTGACAGCTGCCCAGCCAAGCCTGGGTGCAAGATGTGGCTGCCCAGCTCAAAGTTCTCAGTGGAATCTGCATTAGAACCTTTCAATAAATCCTCTTGCTCTTTTTCCTGTATTTTCTTCAGCTGAACGATTCGCTAGCAGCTCTGCCTGGCTATTACACCTCAACTGTGAAGGCATCAAGGTAAGGAGCAGGAAGAAGCACAACAGCCACCATGGTTTATTGTGTTGTGTGAACCCACCCACTGACAGAGGTGGCCCATTGAGTGTGTTTTGCCCAATGGTCCTCCAAAACCTGGAGCTGGCTCCGAATGCTTTTATTTTACCAGAAAGCTCTAACACGATCTCTGTGTCCATCTTGTTCCCGGCAAACATGCTGTGTAATAGGAGTGCTTCTTTTCAAAAGGTCCTCGTGGCATTGGACAGATAAAACATAGTCAGGCTTGTTTTGATGCTTAGATCCAGAGCACAGCCCTTGTCATCTCCTGGCCCCGTTCCACTAGGGATGTGTGAGGAATCTGCTTGGCGATGAGGTCCATTGGATCCCTTGGGTTGGTCTCCCAGACTCCAGTCCACCTTGCAGGGGCCCAGAGTCTGAGTTCCTTGTGGGCATGTGCAGTGCTTGTTGGGCACTCGCCAGGGATGGACCCCATGTGCTGCACAAGCAGCGCCCCTTTTCCCCGCACCTCACCCCCCACTGCCAGCAGCAGTCGACAAGGAAGAAGGTTGTTCAGCAGGAAGGGTGCCTGCCACGCTTGCCTGTGGTGCTTCTTTTCTGGGTGCACCTCCACTGGCAGCAGCAATGAGCAGGGGAGAAGGTTGGCCGCTGGGAATGGTGGCTGGCAGGGCTGCTTGCAGTGCCCCCTTTTCTCATTCTGCAGCTGCTCCCGCTTCTGATGGGGAAGGTTGCCAGTTGTGCAGCTGGGGATCTCTGAGCATTACGGACTTCCTCTTACTTTGCAGTTCACTTTGCAGGCCTGGGCTTGAGCACAAGAGGAAGTCTGTGGATGCTGGAGAGACAGATTCCAAAAGGGTTTGTGTGCTACAATGGCTCAGCTCGGAGCAGGCAGGCATTTTATTCTAGCATCTATAGAAATGCCTTTTTTGAAATGAGCCACTATTGGCAAAATGGATCCTCTAATCTGCTGCAGTGAGCCAAGACTAGTGTCATGTGCTATATATATGACATCAGTGCCATTTTCCCTAATGGTTTCTCAATTACACAATGTTGATGCAGTTTATATTTTACTCTTTCTTCAGGCAGTCTGGTACCATCGAAGTATCAGTCCTGAGCACCTTTTCCTTAGTCTCCAATGTCAACCTTTCTGAAATCGTCAGCACTTTGCGAAGCCATATTCAAGCCTGCAAAGCTCCCACAGAGACTTGCCAGTTCTTCTCTAATCTGACACTGTTCCACAGAGGTAAAATTAAATGACTAAGGACTGTGGTATTTTTGTAAAAGGTTTTAAATACAATTCCACCCCCCACCCCAGCTTTTTAAAAGTTTCCTTTGCTGCAAACTTCTAAAAGCATCCCGCCCCCACTATCAACTAGAGTAGAAGTTGTCTTGAAAATCTCCCTCAACTGCAAGTCTTCCTGAAGTATGTGTGAGAAGTGTGTATATCTACAAAGACAAGTGACTGATCTGCTAATGGAAAAGAAAGGTGTTTTTAAAAATTACAAGTAGAAGTTAGGAGGAGAGCGTTGCAATCCTGTACCACCAATCTGGGAGTAAACTTCAGTGAACTCAATAGGACCCATGTCTCAGAAGGTATGCATAGGAATTTCAGAAATAACCTTTCGTAGGTTCATCTTCAGAAAAAGTATTAGCAGGCTGTTTATCAGAGTACAGTAGTCCCCCGAAATTCGCAAGGGTGGCGTTCCTAGAGCACCCGCGAATTGTGAAAAAGCGTGATTTTTGAATGTGATAAAGATTCATTGCCAGAAGCCTTAGAACAGGGGTCCTCAAACTTTTGGGGGGGGCAGTAGAAAGGTGCCAGTGAAGGGCGCAGGCTGCCAAGGCAGTGTGGGTGGGGGGCACGGGTCAGGCCAGGCCGGGGGAGGGGGGCGTGTGTGTGCAGAGATCGTTTTCTCCGAGTGCATCCAAACTGATCTCCTTGCTCACAAGCCTTGCTCGCAAGAAGATCGGTTTGGACCCACTCGGAGAAAACGATCTCGAGGTGCTGGCTGGCGAAGAAAATTCTGCAAAAGACTGAGGCCATGAATGCTGAACTATGACTTCACGGGGGTATACTGTACATTTAAGTTTTTTCCCCCTTTCACTGCTCAAATTCAGTACAAATTAATGGGACTCTCAGGGTCATATATTGTGAAGGCTCTTAGAAGCATATGGCTTTACTTGAAAAGAAAAGGTCAATTTGGATTCCAAAAATTCCGGCTCCCAGCTGTGGTTTTAGATTGGTTGGCATTGCATGAAACAAAACCACACAGTTATGTCTTAATTTCAGAGACGAGCAAGAATTGTACTGTCTGGTGCCTTATGATGGCATCCCAAAGAGAAGAATCAAATGAGTAGCAAGTCTGCTTGGTGTACATTGTGTTCCAACAAAGTTATGACATTTCCAATATTCTTTTTGCAACAGGCGGCCTGTGTAAACGCAAAGATCCAGAATGTGACAAAGAAACTTCTGTGTGTGTGGACTTGGATGGCATTGCAGTTTGCCAGTGCAAGCCTGGATACTTTAAATACAACAAACTGGATCACTCATGCAGAGGTATTGTGCTGTCTGCAGCAATATTGCTAGGGCTGACCTTTAATCTTTTGATTTTAGATCAAAGGATTTTTCTGCAGATGAATGTGATTTTTTTGTATATCTTTGTAAGCTAAGGAGCTCAGGCCACCAAATAAGTATTAATAGCTTATCAGGCTTCCTCCTCACAGTGCTGGCTTTTCTACAGTAGAAATTTGGTATATTGTCCCCTCCTCTGGGTACAGCAACATTATAATCTTTTTATACAGCATACTGTTTAAGCAAGTAAGATCCAGTGAAGAGAATAAAAGGGAGCAGGTCAGGGAAGGGTCTGATATGAGAAAAGTTAGGTTTTTAAAGATGACAGCATGCAACTATTTCTGCCTCTGTCATGTTTGCTCTCCCAGGGAGCTATAAAGATAACTTTTTGAAATTCATACAGTGTTGGATGAATTCTTTACATTGTTCCAAATGAGCTGACACAAAGTCTGATTTTTTTCCCCAAAATGTAAATAGCTGATTCAAAACCACTTAATTATTCTATTAAAGTTTCTTAGATTCTATTCAGTTCAAAATAAAAAGATTTTCTTTGAACATTCAGGATGTCCTGCCCCATGCTGTCTAAATAAACAATATGGATAAGTCCTAGATGCTATCTACATTTCATAAATATCTCATTTTTTCTATTAATAGAAATAGCCATTTCCCTTAGTCCAGGGGTGTCCAAACTTTTTGCAAGGAGGGCCAGATTTGGTGAGGTGAAAATGTGTGGGGGCCGACCATTCAGCCTGACATTCTTTGAACCATTAACGTTAAATGCGAATGAACTATTTTATGAAAGACTAAACAAATAACTTAACTGCACTAATGTGAAGGGTGATACTGAGATCTCGACTGCATTATATAGGCCAGGTCTGGCTCAAAAACAGTGGTTTTGATGCACAAAACTTAGTCACTTAGTCTCGTCCTCATGTGGTTCTTGTTAATGTTCATAACCAAGAATGTCTTCTCGCACAAGTATGTCAAACCAAACAAGCTCAGCATTTTCTTAGCAAATGTTCGAATCTCTTGGAACTTGTCTTTATCCAGCTGGCAGTAAAAGTTGACAAGAGGGAGCTGTTGGTGCCGACTGCGACACTCGGCGTCACACTGCAGCTCAATGAGCTCCAGCTGCAGGTGGTCTGGAGCGTCATCAGGGTCCACAGAGAAAGGAGATGAAAAAAGCGTGATCTCCTTTTCAATAGCTGCAAAATCCCGAAAGCGCTGTTGAAACTCCTCAGCCAGAGATGAGATGTCTGCTTCATATCTCCTTATTTGCGCACTCATATTGTTCTGTGGAAAACTGGTCATTATTTCCTGCAGCGATGGGAAATGTGTGGTATTGGGCTGCGTTTGTGACAGGTGCCTTTGGAAAAGTAGTAGCTTGGTCCCAAAGGGTTTGATATGTCAATACAGTTGGCTTACCACTGCATTTTGCCCCTGAAGGCTCATGTTCAGCACGTTCAGATGTCGTGTTATGTCAACTAAAAATCCAAAATCAGCCAGCCAAACAGGATCAGATAGCTCTGGCATCGGTTGTCCCTTTTTTGCCAAGAATTGTCCGATTTCCTCCCTAAGAGAGTAGAAGCGCTGCAGTGCAGACCCCCAACTGAGCCATCTTACCTCATTGTGATACACAACATCTCCGTATTCAGCCTGGATGTTGAGTAGAAACTGTTGAAACTGGCTGTGGCACAGGGCTTTGGAGTGAATATAATTAATAGCCTTCATCACCGGTTTCATAACAAGATCATATTTCAGATATTTGGCACAGAGAACTTGTTGGTGAATAATACAGTGGCGTTTTATAGCTTTGCCTCCTTCTTCGCTGACTTTGTTACAGACTAGGGTTGATAATCCACTTCGCTCACCAGCCATGGCAGGTGCGCCATCTGTAATAATCCCAGTGACTTTATTCCACAGTAGTTTCATGTCATCTACAGCGGAACAAACAGAAACAAATAAATCTGTTCCTCTTGTTTGGTCCTTAAAACTCTAGAGGTCAAGTAGCTCTTCACTCACGTTCATGTCATTGTCCACTCCTCTCAAAAAAATCAATAACTGAGTGGTGTCAGATACATCCGTGCTTTTGTTGCAGGCTAACGAAAAAAAGTCAGACTCCACTCCTTTTGCCTCTAACTGTCTCTTAATATCAGATGAAACGTCTTCAATTCTCCGTACCACAGTGTTACGAGCCAGGCAAACATTGGCAAACTCTTGCTTCTTCTCAGGACAAATTTTCTCCACCATTTTCATCACGCAGTCTTTAATAAATTCACCCTCAGTAAAAGGTTTGCAGTGCTTGGCAATCAGCGTTGCCACCTCATAGCTCTCCTTTGTGGCATTTTATTTGACTCACGGGCTCTTGTGAAAAAGCGCTGCTGTGCCGTTAAAGCAGCTTCCAGTTCCTTCAATTTTTTGCCGCGTTCATTCCCAGTTAGCTTGTTGTAGTTAGCATGTTTCATCTGGTAGTGCCTCTTGATATTTAATTCCTTGAAAATAGCCACAGTCTCTTGGCAAATTAGGCAGACACAGTTGTTTCGTATTTCAGTGAAAAAATACCCCAATTTCCACTTGTCCTGGAAGCGGCGGCGCTCACTGTCAACTTTCCTTTTTTTTAGTTACAGTCGCCATTTTAGAAATGGGCACACAAACCTTGTGTCACAAGGGTCACACGGCGAGAGTGCTGACTCAGGTCTACTGCCATCTTCTGGTGAAATATAACCACCAGCCTTGAAGGAGCAGGAGGCAGTAGGGGACAGCTGTGGGAACTGCTGTGCGGTGAAGGGGAAAACGCCGGCCGGCAGGGATGAGTGACAAGCTGAGCCGGCGGGGAGAAGAGGCTGCGGGCCACTCGAAATTTGAAAACGGGCCGCAATTGGCCCCCAGGTCAGACTTTGGACATGCCTGCCATAGACTGTATAAAGCTTCTCTCTCCCTCTGTTTCAGAGGCTATATACAAGCTAGCCTCCTTACCTGGAAAAGAGGGGAAGGAGGGTGAGAGAAAAACCAGCTATCCCAGTTAATTTCTGCAAAACATCTTGTTTCAAGGATGAGGAATTCACAGCACCTGATAGCAGGTGATCTTGTGCTTTTATAGAAGCCCCACAAGTTTTTCACAGCAATTAAGCCTAACAAATATCTACACTTAATACCTGTGCTGGACGCTGGGAAGAGTTCACACTTAGCTCCTCATTATGATGTCTTCCAGTTACTGATCCCAGGACAAGAGATTGTAGGCCGTAACATCTAGAGAGCCTCGTTGCCCACCTGTGGGCTCCCAACAGTGAAATAAGCACTTCTACATCTACTCTGGGTGGGCTCAGGATGCGGCTGGAGAGATCATTAGGTGATCCAGAGAAGACTTTGGGCCTCCTTACTGTGTTCTTCCAGCTGCTGTATCAAACTGGGATTCTCTCTGGGGGCCTGATGACTCTTCTTCAGTGCAGGTTTCCACAGAATATGAATCCTGCCTGGAGTATGTCGTGTTGAGCAGAAGCAGAGGTGGGAATGGGGTTACTACCCTTTGCCCTCTAGCAAAGTTAAATTCATTCCAGACTGTTTTTCTGTGTGCAGAGGAGAAAGAGAAAGGTAGACAAATAGTGGGTGGGTGATTTTGAAAGGAAAATATCTGGTGGGCAGCAGGTGAAGAAACCCCCTCCCTCCTGCTCCTCTGCTGAGCATAGCAGGAACTGCTTTTGGTGAAAAAATATTGAGAGAGTTACACCAAGAGGCATAGTTAATCTGTTCCACTGTTGTGGATAATCGCGACCTCTACTGGTCAACTGGTTTAAATGCTCCACAACACTTGTCAAAAGTTGCTTCGTTACTTGCTAGCTCATGCACACACTCTTCTCTCTTTGGACAGACTTCCTTCCTATTACACTTTGATAGTTACCCACAATGCAAGAGGAAAAGTATCATGTATATTTGTCATACTACCAGTAAGAAGTCAGTCATGTGTGGCATAAGTTACCTGTTGTCCTGTCACCACAGCCAAGTGCATTCTGCCAGGGATAATGGGAGTTGTGGTCAAGCACAACCCTCTGGAGGCTGCATGGTTGGGGAAGTTTGCACTAAATTTACCTAATCTTACTTTGGATCCCAACCATTTGGTTTTGCCTGTTGAGATCTGCTCATGGACATTTCCCCCCTCTCTCTTTCTCCTAGCTTGTGAAGATGGATACAGGCTTGAGAATGACACTTGTGTGAGGTAAACTATAGAATGCCGATATCTTTGTTTCTTAGCCTGGATCCCCACCCTCCCTAAATGTGCACTTTTATAATTTTGGTATTGGGCCTAGCTCTGAATCCGCACTTACCAGAGGGCTGGAAGGGGGTTGCAGTCTTCCTTGGTGAGGCTGGCCATGTGCAGATTAGTTCCTGCCCAGCTATATTGTGGCTGGAGCCTCACCCAAGGAACTGGTCAACTTGTACTGGGTGGTTCTGGGGGTGGACCTAAAAGAGAACCTTTTCTTCTGGCCCGCCCCAGCCCACTGGGTCAGTTAATGCTTTGAAGTTGAAATCATGCAATAATGGCCTTCTTCTGTTACAGTTGTCCATTTGGATTGGGAGGATTCAATTGTGGGAATCGTAAGTATCCTATCCATTTGGTTTAATGTTTGTTTAAAATGCTTTTTATGCTGCTTTTCTATATGCTTGTCCAAAGCAGTATGCAATTCAAAATTGTGCATGTGTGTACACAAATACACACATAACTAATACCTAATAACCCTGCATCTTTGAAGGCTCAGTAAAAAGAGAAATCTCAACAGGACACTGGAAAGATAACAGGGAAGAAGCCATATGGGGCATCTTTCAGGGGGCATCTCAGACTCCTGGAGCTGGAACAGAAAAAGTGCCACATTTAGTGGAGGCTAACCAAGCATCAGGCATAAATTGGAGCCTTCAGCAGGTCCTCACTGGTAGAGCCTCAGAGTAGGAAGAGTCATATCAAAGGAAATTTTCTGTGAAAAACTGGAAGCTATGACTTTTAGGAATTTATACATCAAAGCAAAAGCAGAATGCTCAGAATCAATGGGCAACCCATGCTGATGTCTACTCCCTGTTAATGGTCATTTCAAACTACCTGAAGCTTCTGGACTGGTTTTAGGGCAGCCTGGAGAGAGCACATTATAATAATCATAATTATTAATGTATTTTTACATTACATCATACATCATAATGTATTTTTATGATGTCACTGAGCCGTCCTTCTGATTGCCAAACTGTTTCTTTTCTCAGTTTTCTCAAAGAATTTGAATCATATCAAAACTTTCATAAATGTTCCATCACATCACGCCATCTCAGAGGCCATAGCTAAAGAGAATCAAGGAGATGATTCCTGTTATTATTTTCCTGTTATTATTCATACATCCAAGTTGATCTGTATGTAGTTGAAACACCTGTTTCTGTTTTGTTTGGTTTCAGCATATCAGCTTATCACCATTGTGATTGCGGCAGCTGGAGGGGGACTTCTGCTCATTATGGGAATAGCTCTCATTGTCACATGCTGCCAGTATGTATCCGAGGGAAAGGCCTCTTTCTCTTTCTCTTTCTCTTTCTCTTTCTCTTTCTCTTTCTCTTTCTCTTCTCTTCTCTCTTTTCTTCCTTCCTTCCTTCCTTCCTTCCTTCCTTCCTTCCTTCCTTCCTTCCTTTTGCTTAAATACAAATTAAATAGCAGTACTGGAAAACAAAGCTGGCTTTTAATTTTTTTGTGGTGGGGAGGATGGCTGTCTGTGTGTTTTTTAACCATTTTCAAGTGTATGTTTTTTAACCATGTGATTTCTCTGAGCTTTAGGTCAGGTTACCTAAACATTTTACAAAAATTGGGAATGACCAAAGCTTCATAGTTACATAGCAAACACATCAAAAAATATGTGGGAAATATGTCAGGCAAATATCGCAAATCCCAATATATTTAAATATGATCTGAAAGGACGTTCTTTCATTTTCCCAAAGCAGGGATTATTACTATTGCATTTCACCCTGAATGCATTACATTCTCACAAAAGCAACTTCTTGGGCTGAGAAAGCAGTTCTGCTCTGTGATCATCCAGTGAGCTTCATAACTGAGTGGGAATTTGTACCCAGGTTTTCCTGATCAAAGTCAGTGTTCTAATGTAACACAACACTGTGGTTATAAAAAAGAACCATGGACTTACAACAGTCTCCCACTCTTTTCATGTGGTGTACATATAAATGTCTTTTCCTTTCAGGAAGAATAAAAATGACATAAGCAAACTCATATTCAAAAGTGGAGATTTCCAGATGTCACCATATGCTGAATATCCTAAAAACCCTCGAGGTCAGGACTGGGGCAGAGAAACCATTGAAATGCAAGAGAATGGGAGCACTAAAAACCTATTACAGATGACGGATGTTTACTATATGGTAATTATTCCTGAATTTATTTGTTCAATGGAAGCCTGGGGATGTTACATATATTTGGCCATAGTGCAGAAACTTGAACTTGTAAGGACAGGAAAGACTCTGTGTGTTTAGCACAGAGTAAAAATTGATGAAACAATGTATGATATGGGATTCACTTTGGATAGCTCAGCACTGTACAGATGGAGAAATTTCCCTGCACTGTGTAACTAGATTCCTTTGAGAAAGACCAGTCAATAGGTGCTGTTTCTCATTTCTAGAGAAATGGTAAAGGGAGCATCAGTGGGGATAGAGATGCATGTGTTGTACATCTTTTCTTTGCAAGCTTTGTATACTGCTGCTGCCAACTAACACTGATCACCCATCCCTCTACAGTATATGTAATTGTTCTTTTATGGTTTGCTTTTAAGTGAGCTGCCTTACAAAGACTAGTCTCTAAAAGGCAGCTGGAAAATGTCTAAAGTGACAATCCATGAATGAATGGGCTGCCAGAATCAGAGGACTAGAATGGAGTTGGTAGTTTATACTGCTGAACTATCATCATGATAGTATATGTAACAGTCCCCATTATACCCCTGTCCCCAAGCCAAGCTGCTGCTTGCCTCTCTTGTGTTCTCAGATTCTCACAGTCTTGGTTTCAGTGGAAGCCAGTATATTGCACTTACAAGTGCTAATGTGGCAAATAAATCAGTGGGGTACATGTCCTCTTTGGCTGAAGTGACTGATGAGCTCAAGAACAAGTAGTCATTTGAAGCAGGGTAATGGGCCTTTGCACATCTCAGTAGCAATTGCAGGTTAATGGTATAAACAACCTAGAAACTCCATGTTGGTAGGTTGTTGGTATGATATCTACAGTCTAGGATGTTTATAATCCAGGATTATCCTAACATTGAATGGCCATAAACAACACAGAGTGTCAAGTTTAGACTCAAGACCTAGGGACTAACACTAATGATAATTTCATGCTAAAGAATTAAGTCATAATTTGCTACCATGACATGCAAACCAAAATATCTCCTAGTTGCTCTGCAACACATACATAGTTCACTTTAGGCAAAGACAGTGGATTTTTATCCTTCAGAGTGCTGGATTTAGAGCTGCTAGTCCAAGAATAAAAGGACTTCTTTGGATCACAGCAACAAAGCATATCCAATGGAAATGTCCACTATAAAACATGGGAGAGATTATTTTTGCTAGTTTCTCCTTCCCCCTCCAGCCTCCAGCACCACTACTCGTGCTGCAGGGCCTCACAAAATTCCTCAGCTGACTTGGAAGGAGCATAGGGGGTTTCATGGGAAAGGGGCATCCCATAAAAAGCACACTTCTTTTGCCCTTGAGAGTGTTCCAGTGATGGAGTTCTGCTCAAGATGAGTTTGGATCCAACCCGAGAGGTACTTCACTTCCTGAATGATTTTCTTTTTGTGGTCCAGCCACACCTGAATTAGCTGTCATGGAGGCTTTCCCATTACTTACATGTGTGCATATGAAGTGCATGTGCTTATTTTGTATGTACCCATTGCTCTGACTGACAGTGAATTCAAGGCCCACAATTCTTTATTTATATGAATAAAAGATTGGGGAGAAAACTGGCATCTTTACTAGAGATTACCAAGCAGTTGATCAACAGTATGTTTTTCTAGAATTTGCATAATTCTGTTTCTAAAGGCTGTACTTTCAAAGATACTTAATTGGGTTGAGGGCCTTAAGGGATAATCAAAGTGAAAGGAAAATTTTAAAGGTTTTATTGTGTTAAATTATTGCACACCACCTTGAAGGCTTTTTGATAGATGAAGTAGTATATAAATATTAGTAAGTAAAGATAATTACTCCATGAACTAATACAGACAATTATAATAGTATCTGCTTCTTTGCCTTCTCTTGTGTTTTCATAATGCTATCTTTTTGTATTGATATTTATATCCATAGAGAACAAATGGTAACTACTGAATCATTCTTTCCCTCCTTTCTGATTGGATGTCTTTCATTCTAGCCAGCCAATCTAAGGAACCCTGAACTGGAAAGAAATGGACTCTATCCACCCTATACAGGCCTTCCTGGGTCCCGGCATTCTTGCATCTATCCCGGGCAGTACAATCCTTCCTTCATTAGTGATGACAGCAGAAGAAGAGACTACTTCTAAAAGAACTGCAGTAAGGAGACTGGAAGGCAAGCAGAAGATGGGCCTTTACATGCTACTTGTTTCCTGGGTACACTGTCATTGGACAGCTCAGGTGTTGTTGCAATTGCATACAGAAAGGGAACTCGGACAGCACTGAAAAGAGCCATTCCTGGACCAAACCAACTTACATGCCTGTCTGAGAGGCAAGCGGGAAGCTTCATGGAGTTCCTGTGTGTGCATTCTGCATATCCTCACCACTATTTGCATCACAGAAAGTGAATTTAATAATACACCACTAAAGCAAAACTAACCAACACTGTAGATGACACTCTAAAAAAACTAATGCCACTGGGGTGTGTTGTGTTTACAGATAACTAGTGTGTTTGTATCCCCATCTTTTATGCAAAGCTGTCTTGAATGCATTTTATGGAAGGAGCCCTTTCTCTCCCACCAGGTACCTAGTAATTGGCACTAGTGACAAGCTCACCAAATGGCGGGAATGTATGTGGGTAAGTGGCTTGAGGTCAGGGGATCCCTATGCCATATCCAGATTCCAGGGTCTTTTTTTTCCTCCAGGAGAATGTGCTCTCTTGTTTCCTCATGCCTTGTCCTGACACTGGGTTATGTTCTTCTGAGTCAGTAGCAATGTGGTTTCTTGTAATCCTCTGTTTGCCAATCCTTCAGTCTTGACTATTCTTTTCCATGTCTGTTACAAATAGTCACCCATACCTTCTCCAAGCATGGAATTTTGCTCCCCACTAATCTCACAGTGAAAAGGTTTGCCACTCTCATACTATAGAGCCTCCTTTTGTGAGGTTGGTTAAATGCTGTCTCGTAAAACAGAGGTGACAGCAATGCTTAGGACGGCTAGCTATGGAAAAGACCACTGGGAAGCAATCTCACATCGGTTACTAAACCACAATTCTTTGCCTCTTTCATTTCCTGATGGAAAAACAGTTTCTGATCCAACTTTGATACCAGAATGGCTATGCTGCCTGGAAATGATGGGAACTGCAGGCCTACACATTTGCAAGGTGCCAGCATGTGGAAGGCTGTTCTAAGGAATGTGTGATGTTCTAGGAAGAGGACCTTTGTACAGGGTGCAGGTGTGGCTGAGTGATGATTGCAACAAATCCATAAATGGTTCGGTGACGGGGTGAATGGCGAGGGACAGGTCTGCAGATTATAGTTCAGGAACAGTGAAATCTTGAGCAGGTTGTGCAGAATATGCCTGAATGTTTCTAGTCTGGGGAATGGCAGGAATTCCAGATCGGTGTCTCCAGTTTAACTTGTCCAGTGCTCTGTCTCCCAGAGTTTCTAACACAAAATGAACAAGAAGGGGGCTAAGCCCTACAAGGTAAAACAGAAAGAAGAAAAGAGCCCAGGGATGCAAGAGAAAGCAGGGAATGACAGTGGCAGTCTGCCCCTGTCTGTCTGTTGTTGTTGTTGTTAGTCGTGAAGTCGTGTCCGACCCATCGCGACCCCATGGACAATATTCCTCCAGGCCTTCCTGTCCTCCACCTTCCCCTGGAGTCCACTTAAGCTCACGCCAACTGCTTCAGTGACTCCACTGATATTCCAAAGTATAGCCAGTTTCCTGCATGGCTAAGTCGAATTCTCTTATAAGGGGATTAGCCAGGTTAGTCAACTGAATTCAGTTACGGATATACCCTGTGATGTTTGTGGAGAGCTGGATTCATTTCGGATTCTGTTTATCATATGGCAAGCTAAGATATTATTCTGTAAACCAGCCACGTTTTATACACATAACTATGGCATGTCCCTCCACAAGCAGAAAGGGACAGGGCAAAATATAAAAAGCAAAGTTTTGTCTTGTTTTAGCACCAAAGGCAACTATTTTGTTATGTGAAAGCCATTTGCCAGAAATATCTCCAATTATTTTGGCACAGGCTGTGCTGAGTTCTGTTTGCTACTGTAAAAAGCACTCCATGCTGTGAAAGTATTCCAAAGTTATTTCACAAAGCAGAACCTGTATTTGCAGACAGGAAAGATAGATATGAGTGTTGTTCATTCACCTTGATCTAATTCATACATGTAAAAGGGCTCTCTATGGGGTAAAAAAAAAACCTGTAACAACTCAAAACATGTCCAGAATGCTGAGCAAATGGTGATATTTGTTGCATCCAGTCTGAAAACACATTTCCTAACAGATGGTAGGAACAGTCAGATTAGCAGGACTAACAGTTCCCGCCATCTGTTTGATGGACGTATACACAAAATCCCCATGCGTACCTTCAACCCATCCCTTGCATCACTACCCAAGTTTCAGGTCAGAAAAGTCAACTGTAATATGCCCATTCCTATACAAAAGATGCAGTTCCTTCAGTTCAGGTGAGAAAAATGTCACACACACACACTAGCTCATCAGTCATTCCCTCAACCCACTGAACCCTGGAAAATGTACTTCTGGGTACAGAACTAGAGAGCACTTACAATGAATTCTCAGCAATCCAAGATTCTCTCATTTACATTCCCATAAACATGGCATTATATTGTAGATAAACTATGAATAATGTCTCCTTGGAATCTCTGTAGAATCCCATTGTCCCAATTTCATCCCCCAGGGCTCATGAGAGGGTGCACCCCACTGCCAAATTTGCTGCCAAAATTTTGCAGCCTGATGGTAGCAAATTTGGGGAGATGGAGCAGCTTTGTTTTAAAGTGATACAATGAAAACCCCCTGGCAGCACAACTTGGATTTTAAAACGTGTATGCTTCCCTTGCATCTTGTTTTAAAGGAACATTGTTCCTTTTTGCTATTGCTGAATATTGGCAGCAAATTCAGTGGGGCATCTCTAATGCTTACCCTTGCATTAGACCAAGTATAACTTTTCACATGGCACAGCACTTGTGTTTTAAGACTGTGATTTAAATGGTCATGTGTTTGAATGACATGCTTTCACTAAATTATTGAGATAATTTGTGTGAAATACTATTGTGATATCTTTGCAAGAGAATAATGAGTGCTGCTCAGTTTGTTGTTTCATAGAAAGACCTATGGAATGTCAAGGAAAACCTCCCAAATCTTGCAAAGCTTATTAGAGAGTTATATCTCTGTTATATAATTCTGTAGAAAGTTTGAAACAAAACGATTTTACAGAATCAAATCTCTCTCTATATATATATTTCTTAACTGTTTTGCTGGTTTTTAAATGAAATCTAGTTAAGTTCTTTTGTTTTCATTCTTAATGAAATTTGCCAGGACTACAAAAAAGAAAAAGTATCAACAATTGCATATGATCTACCATTTCTTTTAAACAAGAAGAATAAAACCTTGGTGTGTGTCTTCATGAAGACTCTGAATGTACCATCAGTTGACCTGCAATTCTTCTATTGTACATTATTCTGGAGTACAGCTTTGCATATCTGAACATAACTTCTGAATTGTTCGTTTATTTTAATTTTCCAATGCAGTGTTATTTAAGATTGTATCTTATTTGCAGCCTCCACTAATTATACAGTACTGTAGTTCCAAAGTATAATTTCTAAGGATTGGATTATTTTTATACCAGCATCCAACATGTTTGAACTCTGACGTTCTAGTCAGTATTAAAAAAATGTAATAAAAGCATTAATAATATCCTGAACCTGAGTTTTTATTGGTGAAACATGACAACACCCAAATTGAAGCAAGCCTGAGGAATGTATCAAATAATAGATTTATTAATAGCCTGCACAGAAAATATTAGCAGGTAACTATTTTTTATTTTATTAAAAGTTTTTTCTATACCATCCTTCACTGAGTCCCAGGATGGTGACTATGGCAATATTTAGTAATCCCAATTGGATATGTGTTATACAGGTAACAGGAATTCTTGAATCCAGGATTCTGGAAAAGGGAAACGTCACATTTCAATGCACAGTTGCATTCTGTTTATTAAATTCTTTACTGTATTTTTGTAGCCATTCCATGGCATATAATCTCTGTGTAGCTCCCAGAAAAGAACAATTCAAGGGATCACAGTGGGTAGGTAACATAGTTGCTTTCTATCAAATGAAACTGCTTGTCTCTCTAGCCCTGTATTGTTGACACTGACTAGCGAGGAGGAGAAGGGAAAAGGAACTTTCCTGTTTTGCCCTCTGCTGCTCACTGATGCAAAGAAGGAACGTTAAATGCCCAGCTCACTCTCCAGTACTGTTCAGAGTTCTCTCTCGCCTTCAGTGAGACCACAAAGAAGCAAGCCCAATCATGGGTGCTCTGTGCAAATGCGCTATCTTTTCACGTATAATAATCCAGAGATGATTGGCTGTAAGCACTGGGGTGGGTGCCCTGTTGCGAAAAAACAGGTGCTGGGTCCTGCACAATCACAGAACCATGTGTGGGAGTCCTCATGGACACCCCCCTCCTCTGCTGGCTGCAGACATTGCTACTGTGTCAAGGGGGCTTTTTGACTGTGGGCCCCCAGCATGTAATTCCCAGAAAAGAAACAGCAAACAGGAGAGGGTGCTAAGCTTTCCCCCCATCTAGTTTTCCATTCCAGCTCCCTCCTCACCAGCTACTTCTCCCAGCAGAGGGTCCTGATTCATATCCATGTTGAAAACGGGATATGAGTCAGGGCTGTGAAAACAGTTGCAGGTAGGAATTACCAAAGTACAATGACGGATGGTACTAGAGGTGAAAATACTGTTAGTTTTCAGCATCTACTAAAGACAATCTTGATTTTAAATATTTTGATTCATATTTTAATTCTATTTTTTCCTTTACTGCTCACTGATCAGGGATTCTGTGTAGATACAGAGAAGTTTATAATTGTGTAATTATAATAATTATAATATATAATAAGTTTATAGATTTGAGATGGTATACTATTTATTTATTTATTTAAAACATTTTTATGCCGCCCCCATCGCAACAAAGCCTCGGGGCAGCTCACAACAATAGGACCTCATAGGACCTACCACGCATGCGGGGAGAGAGAGAGAGAGAGAGAGAGAGAGAGAGAGAGAGAGAGAGAGAGAGAGAGAGAGAGAGAGAGCGCGCGCGCGCGCGCAAGCGAACTCATTGCTGCAAAGAGCAGGTCAGTGGTTAGGTTTATTTTATGAGTGCTCATTTGCCATTGCAGATCCAGTGGAGGAGGAAGACCGTCCCTGTTGGATCCTGCCTTTTGTAAACAGACAGACAAAAACAGTATTGTATTAGTATTGCCGATAATGGAGCACCAACATCAAACGCACTCAATCCAAGTTCAAGGTCTTAAATGACATGACACCTACCGTCACATTTTGATCTGATAGCTGCTAAAAATAGAGCTCTGCTTCACAGTAATAAACATAAAAATCTTCCTGGAGACAAAGGAGACTTTAACACCAGGAAATAATTTGCATGTGTTGCTCAAGAGCTGCCCTGGACTAGTGCGTCCACGTTGTTTTGAAATGCCTCACCGCAACATCATTTTTTCATATAAGTGCTTAGTTTTATGTGCATAAATATTTATCAGAACATTTAAAAACTGGGAGGGGGGTTAATACCATACTAATAAAATCATGATCTGGTACTCATTAGTTTGAGGAGCATGCTTAAAATCTCAGGACATAAGGAAGTGTGTTAACAGCATGCCAAAGTGTAAGAAAGCACCAGCCATAAATTGATATAACTCATTTGTGGTTCTGACGTCAATTAAAAGTTGAACTCTGTACTCATAGGAGAGTTCTAAAGGAGACAAATCCGGGAGGAGAAAACACTTCCTTGTAGAATTAGCAGGGAGCAACTGCAAAAATGAAAGCCTGTATCTTTCTCACTATCCTGTGGATTGCCTTCTGTGCTGAGAAAGGTAAGCATTACATTCATCTCAAAAAGATAGTTAAATACCAGTAATTTAGGGCAAGATCGATTTCTGGACTTTTTTCTTTTCTTGTGACAAATCTGCCAACTTGCTCATTGCCACATTGTACCATATTATCCATCTGCAGTGGTGTGGGAAGGGTGGGCATTTGCTGCTTCACCTCAGCCGCAAAATGTTTTGAGCCAGCTTTAGAAAGAAAAGGAAAAGAAAGTGGTGGAGGCAGGGGTGTGGGGTGGAGGGGGAGGCCTAAAAAAATTCTAACAACTCAAAAATGGGAAGCTTTACATGTCAGGTACTTTTAAATCCTTTCCAAGCACTCAGACTAGAAGCAGGAAAGGCCAAACAAAGAAGCCACAATGTATCATGAAATCTTTGGGAGGTCCAGGGACCTCAGGTGTCAAAACAGAGAGCGTGCAGGGTGCTTTGTAGCAGCTACTGATGAGAAATTTCCAGTTACTGGAAAATATATATTTACATTTTTGCTGGTCCCTCTAATTTCCAAGCTGACAGGGGTTGCACTAAAAATGGTTGGTGTGCCTTTTCTATTTGATCTATGGTATTCTGGTTTTACTTGTGAGATTGTATTGTTACACTGCTATCTTTATTGTATATTGTAACCCACCCAGGAAGCCTTATGGGTAATGGAGCAGGATAAAAGTCTAAAGAAAGAAAGAAAGAAAGAAAGAAAGAAGAGGGAGGGAGGGGGGCTGTAGCGGCGACATGTACCACCCTTAGTTTAGCATGATTATGGATATGTGGACCTATCTTTCTGTCTATAAGGTAAGGAAATAATTAAACTACAAACCATGGATTATGCAGCTATGGCTTCCACTTCCATCAGGCAATGCACTGCGGCAAATTGCTTCTACATGATACAGCTTGCCTGCATTTCATCCAAGTCCTTGTCACATACAGCTGTATAAAACTCCACCAAGAGTTATTTTTAAGGATCCAGGAAACTGATTACTACCAACTAAGAAGCTAAAGTTTGAAGAGGCTCTCCAAACTCAGGAAGAGCTTTGCCATCAGGCAACATGAGGTGGCCATCAGATGTTGGGTGTGGCGGGCCAGTAAGGTGTTGGAGAACAGAGCTCTGCACCACTTAAACCAGGAGTAGGCCATATTTTAGGCCCACGGGCACACCTGAAAAAGTGAGAAACCCCGTCGGACATACCCATGAAACAGCTGCAGCAGGTGCACCCAGCAGCTCACAAAGGGCAACCCATCTAGAGCCAGTCATGGGAAGTTAAGATGGCAGTGGTTATAGGCTGCCCCTTCACCTTAAAGCAATACCAGTTGCCAGTAAGAAACTATATTAAAAATTGCTTTTAAATACAAATTGGGAAGAGAAGGGCATCTCAGTGGACACTAAAGAAGGTTTCTCAGGTAGCTACAGGCCCTAAACTATCCGGCTGCCTTCGAGTGCAGTACTGGATAAGTGCAGGACACTGCATTGCATGTCCTGAAGCAAGGATGAGCTGATGGGCCGGCTGGCTCCTGTACATGGAGTGGGGATGTGGGTGGGTGCCCTCTTGTCCTTAACTTGAGGCAACCTGCCCTCTTGGGCTAGTTCTTCCCAAGCACTGGGAAAATGGGCACCCTGGATGATCCAAGCTGCTCTGGTTTCCTCTAAATGGCCGTCCAGAGTGGCTGGAGGTGGGGGTGGCTCAAACAGGCCACCCTAGGTGAGCACCTAGGTTAACACTAGCAGTAGAGCATCTTGGAATAGGAACATGTGCTCAAGCAGTTCCCTTCCAAAACAGGGAGAATTTTAATACAACAATCAAAATATACAATGTGCTTTGAGAAAATTGGCCAGCAAAAGGCACTTCATAGCATAACACAATTTCAGCAATTGATATATCACAAATAAAACTAAGAAAATGAGGGTGGAGGAGTAAAATGTAGAAAGCAAACTTCCATGTGCTGGATTTGATTGGTGGAGAAATTAGTTTATGAAGTCCCTTGGTGGTATGCAGATAGCCTAGGCTGAGCTGGACAGAGCTATGGCTGTGAGGGCAGAGACCAGGATTAAGCAAACTGGGGCCAGGATGTGGCTAGAAAGAGGGACAGATAAAAGAGAGGTTCAGGGATGAGCCTGCAAGAGCAAGAATGAGGCAAAGATCTCACAGAGATTTGGCAAAAAGGTGGTTAGCTAAATCAAAGCAATCTGGGTTAGCGCTCTCGCTCTCGCTCGCTCTCTCGCGCTCTCTCTCTCTCTCTCTCTCACACACACACACACACACACTTGTCTCTCACCTTTCTTGAACCTGAAGCATTTGCAAAGTCTTTACTACAGCTGGGCACAAATGCCCTCTCAAAATTCTCCAATCTGTGAGCAAAGAAGCTGGGGGAATAATTTCACCGTATTTCTCCAGTGGGAGGAAAAAATATTCAATTTTTACCCAAGTAGACAAGGAAAGTGTATTATCACTGGTTTGACTTGCGTGTGTCAGTGAGATACACAAATGTAAATGTAGATGTGCAGGATCTGGAAAAGAGCTCCAGTATGGAGTGTAAGTTCATGCCAGTGGCTCCCCCACCCTCATATCTTTTTCTCACAAGCCAGCAATGAAAGCCTGGGCTAAGCTATGTGTTAGACCAGGTATTATCTTAAGGCAGGTTGGCATGTTAGTCAGGAAATTCTGAAGCATGCCTTACAACACAGCCCCAGAGACATACATTTTGGGATTCTCAGTATTTCACTTTGGTCAACTCAGGCAAGAAGACTCTCAGGCCAGGGATTTGGTGGTTCACCAAAAGAATCCCAGAATGTCCCAAATGCTGAAAATTTGCTGACTGTTGGTCAGATGGGCTATCTGACCGGGATGACAGAAGCCCTACAGAAAAAGGCTACCCCATTTCACTTCCCTTTCCAGTCAAACTTTATGCTGAGCAAGAAACTCCTCCCACTTCACCCAACCCAGGCTGCAGCAACAAAGTCCAGGCTCTTCAGCTGTCAAGCCATAGATGATGCAACCTTTCCCCTTAGCTGATCTGCCACTGATCAGCAGTACCTTCAGGATAAAGGGGCTCCAGGAGAGCCACAGAATTCCTGAGGTTGGAAGGTGGTCCAGAAGAAGAGAAAACACTTTCCTTCACCCGACGTTATCGCCTCCCAGCACCACATAAGTTAGGAGGCCCCCTCTCTGCTTTTGCAGAAATACTTGCATTCACTGCCTTCTTGTATCAGAGCTGCAATAACAGGATGGATAAGAAGGTTGCTGACTTTGTCTGAGTGGCAAAGTGCTGTTCCTGCCTCTGTGAGGCCCTGGGGCAACACACCCTCCCATCATACTTGCTATCAACTGTAATTGCTCCTGTTATCACACTCTTTCTCACCTTTGCTACCAGTCACTTGCTTAACAAGAAGAGAGCCAGTGAGCAAATCAGCTGTGTCTTCTACTGCTGCTCTTCATACCAGTTGACTGGGCCACAACAAGGGGCATGCAAATAAGTATATTGAAAATTATTTATTGTAAGCCACCCCAAGACGTTCTGTAGGGGACAGGATAGAAAAGCTTTTAATAAATAAAATAAGAATAAATAAATGGTGAAGAGGAAGTTCAGGAAGTTATTCTTATTGATCCCTCACTATGGCAGAGGATCTTGGCATGAGTTTAAGCATGTCAATGTCTCATGCCAGCTCCAAATCAGTAGATCAGGAAACGCCTCGGATCTACAGGATTCAAACCTTCCTGGTCCCCAAATATGTCCCCAACTTGGGAGAGAATTTACAACATCTTTGGAGTTGGCATAAATATTTTACCTCCTTCAATCAGTGAAAAAGACCCATACCTGAAGCAGAAAGGCAGTCTGGAGAATGCTACTTCCATCTCTTTCCCATTTCATCAGCATGAGCCCAGCAAGGTTCCAAACGTTGGCATCTTCCAGACTTCCTGTGCTGTTGCTTGTTATCCATTAAATTGGTGCATTAAATTGCTCTAAAGCAGGGTGGGCCAACATTTTGTACTCCTAGGGCTATATGAGGATTTCAACCTGGCTGCCACACAATGAATTACTTTTACATTAATAAAACAAATATTTTGTGGGCTGTGATCTCTGCAGAGAATTCTCTGACCACAGCCCAAGCACAATGACTGCTCCCCTGGGTTGGCCCATCCCTGTACTCCTTCTTGAAAATGGTGCACTGAGCCTGTTGAACTTGACTGAATGAACTCTTCCCAGCATGCCATACCCATGAAGTGGGCCTATGTACCTGAGCCTCAGGAAGAGAGCAAGATGGGCCACTAGCCTCAGGAAAGTTAACTGTTATCATGCCCATACCATCGCTGGGATACAAACTGGGGCAGAAAAGGGAGGCTCTCAGTGGCAAGAGGGCAACAGAACAAGTCCTCAGGGGCAGCATGCCGGAGAAACAGTCTCTAGATAATCTTTAACTATGAAACATTGAAAAAGTTATCTTTCTCTTACCAGAGATAAACATCTCATTCTGTCACACATACATCTAAGGGTATTCATTGATTACCAACACCTGAAATGGTGTACTTCTGTGTTACCACAGGCGCAAGCACTCCCCTAACGGGAGCAGCACTACAGTCTTCACAGGCCCCTACTGGGAGCACCACTACAGTCCCCACAGGTAAGCAAACCACTCCCCCCAAATCACGCCAGTTGAGCATTTTGCTTGATTACCGACGCCTGAAACGGTGCACTTCTGTGTTACCACAGGTACAAGCACTCCAACGGTCCCTACTGGGAGCACCACTACAGTCTCCACAGGTAAGCAAACCACTCCGCCCAAATCACGCCAGCTGAGCATTTTGCTTGATTACCGACGCCTGAAATGGTCCACTTCTGTGTTACCACAGGTACAAGCACTCCAACAGTCCCTACTGGGAGCACCACTACAGTCTCCACAGGTAAGCAAACCACTCCCCCCAAATCACGCCAGCTGAGCATTTTGCTTGATTACCGACGCCTGAAACGGTGCA
>NW_025335798.1:12080224-12258306 GCF_004798865.1 Varanus komodoensis | reverse complement strand
GCACCACTACAGTCTCCACAGGTAAGCAAACCACTCCCCCCAAATCATGCCGGCTGAGCATTTTGCTTGATTACCGACGCCTGAAACGGTGCACTTCTGTGTTACCACAGGTACAAGCACTCCAACGGTCCCTACTGGGAGCACCACTACAGTCTCCACAGGTAAGCAAACCACTCCCCCCAAATCACGCCGGCTGAGCATTTTGCTTGATTACCGACGCCTGAAACGGTGCACTTCTGTGTTACCACAGGTACAAGCACTCCAACGGTCCCTACTGGGAGCACCACTACAGTCTCCACAGGTAAGCAAACCACTCCCCCCAAATCACGCCAGCTGAGCATTTTGCTTGATTACCGACGCCTGAAACGGTGCAGTTCTGTGTTACCACAGGTACAAGCACTCCAACGGTCCCTACTGGGAGCACCACTACAGTCTCCACAGGTAAGCAAACCACTCCCCCCAAATCACGCCAGCTGAGCATTTTGCTTGATTACCGACGCCTGAAACGGTGCACTTCTGTGTTACCACAGGTACAAGCACTCCAACAACCCCTACCGCGAGCAGCACTACAGTCTCCACAGGTAAGCAAACCACTCCCCCCAAATTTATTTATTTATTTATTTATAACATTTCTATGCCGCACCCATCGCCGAAGCCTCGGGGCGGCTCACAAGGAAAACAAATAAAGCATAGAACAATATTAAAAATTCAGAGTTCTCAGCGATAATATAAAACCATTAAATAAAACACAGATTAACAATTAAAATATCGTTTAAATAAAAAGGTCTTGGCCTGGTGCCGAAAAACAAATAACATCTCTGGGGAACGCATTCCATAGGTGGGGCGCCACCGCAGAGAAGGCCCTCCTCCGGGTACTCACCCTCCTAATATCCCTCACAGAGGGCTCCTGGAGAAGGGCCTCCCCTGCCGATCTCAGGGGCAGGAGGGCATCTATGGACGCGAGGGCTCCTTTAGATAACCAAGTCTCAAGCCATTAAGGGCTTTATAGGTGATAACCAACACCTTGAATTGGGCCTGGACTTCAATGGGAAGCCAATGAAGCTCACGGAGAACTGGGGTTATATGAGAACAATGCCCAGTCCCTGTCAGCAACCTGGCAGCTCTATTTTGCACCAACTGAATATCCGGACCGTCTTCAAGGGCAGCCCCATGTAGAGCGCGTTACAGAAAACTAATCGGGAAGTTACCAATGCATGTGTCACAGTCGCCAGGCAGTCGTTCTCCAGGTAGGGACGCAGCTGATGGATCAGCCGAAGCTGAAGGAAGGCGCTTCTCGCCACTGCTGTTACCTGAGCTTCTAATGTCAGCTCCGGGTCGAGGAGCACTCCCAAGCTGCGAACCCTGTCCCTAAGACAGAGTGCAACCCCGTTCAGGACAAGGTCCAGGTCCCCCAACCTGAAGCCCGACCCACCTACCAACAGGACCTCCGTCTTGTCTGGATTGAGCTTCAGTTTATTGGCCCTCATCCAGCTCATTACCTCGGCCAGGCACCGGTTCAGTACAGCCACCGCCTCACCTGGATTAGTTGAGAACGAGAGGTAGAACTGGGTATCATCAGCGTACTGATGGTTCCGCAGCCCACACCTCCTAATGACCTCTCCCAGCGGTTTCATGTAGCTGTTGAATAGCAAGGGGGACCAAATAGACCCCTGTGGAACTCCATGGTATAGCTGCCATGGCGCAGAGCCATAGTCCCCCAGCACCACCTTCTGGAAATGGCCATTGAAATAGGAACGGAACCACTGCAAAGCAGTGCCTCCAACCCCCAGTCCCGGTAGCCTATCCAGAAGGATACCATGGTCGATGGTATCGAAAGCCGCTGAGAGGTCCAGGAGAACCAACAGGGACGCACTCCCCCTGTCTCTCTCCCTGCACAGGTCATCATACAGGGCGACCAAGGCAGATTCAGTACTGTACCCGGGTCTGAAGCCAGACTGAAATGGATCCAGATAATCAGTTTCATCCAAGAGTGCTTGGATTTGTCCCACCACCACCCGCTCTAACACCTTGCCCAATAACGGGATGTTGGCCACTGGTCTATAATTGGTGGCCACCTCTGGATCCAGGGATGCCTTCTTTAGGCCTGGCCAGACTACTGCCTCCTTTAAAGGGGCAGGTACCTAGCTGGCCCCCAGAGAGGCATTGATGACCTCCAGGATCTAGGTCCCAATCCCGTCCTTGGCTGTCTTGAGAAGCCAAGATGAGCAAGGGTCCAGTAAGCAGGTGGTAGGACGTGCCAGTCCAAGCACCTTGTCCACATCATCAGGCCGCAACAACTGAAACTCATCCATCAATTGTGGACCAGACGGTAGCATTGGCACCTCCCCAGTAGAATCTGATTCAATAGTAGAGTCCAACTCATGACGAATCTGAGCGATTTTCTCCCGGAAATGCTTGGCGAAGTCGTCACAGCGGGCCTTTGAGGGTGGCACAAGGTCTTTCTTTGGGCCCGGATATACCAGCCCCTGTACCACCCGAAAGAGCTCCGCCAGATGGCATTGTGAGGAGGCAATGGAAGCGGAGAAGAATTTCTTCTTCGCCACCCTCACCACCACCGCATAGGCCCAATAATGGGCTCTCAAGTGTGTTTGGTCAGATTCATCCCGTGATTTCCTCCACCTATGCTCTAGACGTTTCCCAACCCGCTTCATCGCCCGTAATTCCGGCGAATATCAAGGGGATGAACGGGCTCTGCCAAGTGGGAGAGGACGCTTGGAAGTGATCATGTCAATAGCCCTGGTCATTTCCCCATTCCATAGTTCGACCAGGGCATCGACAGGAGCACCAGTCTTATCAACCGGGAAAAGGGCCTTCTGGAATCCATCCGGATCCATCTGGTTCCGGGGGCGGACCAGCACAATCGGGTCCGCACCCTTACAAAGGGAAAGGCTGCTCTCGAGCTCAAACCTCATGAGGAAGTGATCTGACCATGACAGGGGTGTCAGACACAAGTTCCTCACCCTCAGATCACTCCCCTGCTGCCCCGTCGAGAAAACCAGGTCCAGAGTGTGTCCACATTCATGGGTCGGGCCAATGATGTGTTGAGACAGCCCCATGGCTGCCATGGAGACCATGAAGTCCTGAGACGCCCCAGTCAGAACCGTCTTGGCGTGAAACTTGAAGTCTCCCAGGATCAACATCCTGGGGGTCTTCAACACCAAATCCAAGACGATCTCCGTCAGCTCAGGCAGGGAGTCTGTTGGGCAGAAGGGTGCACGGTACACCAACAGAATCCCCAATCTGTCTCGGTCGCCCAACACCAAGTAGAGGCACTCTAGACCAGGCCTCGAGGGGACAGAAAGCCCTGTGAGGGAAAAAGAAGCTCGATAAACCAAAGTGACCATCCCCTCCCCTCCCCTCCCCTGCCCTCCCGGCGTGGATGATGCTGAACCAAATCACGCCGGCTAAGCATTCTGCTTGATTACTGATGCCTGAAACGGTCCACTTCTGTGTTACCACAGGTACAAGCACTCCAACGGTCCCTACCGGGAGCAGCACTACAGTCTCCACAGGTAAGCAAACCACTCCCCCCAAATCACGCCAGCTGAGCATTCTGCTTGATTACCAACGCCTGAAATGGTGCACTTCTGTGTTACCACAGGTACAAGCACTCCAACGGTCCCTACCGGGAGCAGCACTACAGTCTCCACAGGTAAGGATACTTCTCTCCCCAAATCTCTCTGTACAAGTGTTTCCTTTGATTATGTTTTTTTTAAAATTATTTCATTTTCCACAGATGAAGGAGCTTTAGGCAACAATCTCATCTCTGATTGGATAGTAAAAAAATCCTACATAATGCATAGGATTGTACCCTTATATTTCAATATCCTGTACATTCTAGAATTTTTTTTGGACAACCCACTGTGCCAACAGGACCCATTGGAGCTTCTTCAAAATCAAAATTTCCCTTGGGCTGAAAGAGGTTGCCCAACTCAAATCTGTTATCTAGAGTCTTCTAAGAATGCAACTGGTTCTAAAGAAATGTTTTAAATAGCCGTTCTTGTGGCAATTCATGAAATCCATTTAAGGCTAAGTGATAGGAAGATTCATAATCACAAAGTTTCTTTTTAATATAGAGTTGCTGTGGTTTGCATGTTCAACAACAGGTGACCTATGAAGAGGGAAAAAACCTCTTAATTTGTTTTGTTGTTGTTTTGTAGAACCTTGCCAATCTAAACCTTGTATAATTGGTGCAGAATGTATCAATTTGTTCAATGCGTTTGTCTGCATATGCCCTTATGGATTCTACTACCTAGAATCAGAAGGTTGCCTGCCAGGTGAGTTGTGTATCCATTTCTTATGTGGCTTTGCGAAAGCAGACATCTTTGCTTCCTGTATAATCTCATTGTTATTGAGGCTCTAATATTGCTGCTGAGCTTGTCTGAGGAAAACATTGTATTTGCCCATTTCCAGCATTCTTTCCCCTTGTCATGTTCTGTGGCTCTGTTACACTTGCAGCATAGCAGAAAAAGAGATTGCTGCTGCAAGTACTCCATCATGCTGGAATACGAAAATAAAAATTTTCAGGAATTAAGTAGGAGTACAGCACACAGTACCACAGATTACCCCTCTTCTCTCCTTACACCCTCTCCCTTTATGTATTTACTCTGAGTGGACAAGAGGAAATATAAGTGTTATTGTTTTAAAACCTCTTCCCTCCTTCCCTCCAGCAAAGCTGTGCATGGCAAAGTGAGCTAAAAGAAGTCCAAACAATCAAATGAAATGTAAAAGGCCACATCCCTGCACACATCACTTTCCAACTCCTGCCACTCTCACAATGGTATTTGGGTGACACAACATCACATCCTCAATGCAACAAACCTGTGCTGCATTCATTATGCATGTGCCCAAACTGTGTGAAATGTATTTTGCATAAACACCAGAACTATGCTCCCTCAAAGATGGAAGGGGCTGTAGGGCAGAGCTTTCTAGAGCAGGAGAACAAGACTGCAGTGGTGAAGAGCAGGAACAGCTCCAGGAGGCTCTTGTAGCTGCGCTCCTGAGGTGAGGGAGGCCCTTTGCAGGTGCCCAACCAGGTTCCCCTTTGACATCCGCCCAGTTTGTGGTGCATCTAAATGTCCTTTGAAATGATCATCCATCCTCTTAAAGACCCATAGACATTTATTTTAGAAAAAATATATGCATATTTTTACCTTGGACTAGATCATTAGCTATAGTGCATCACCACATGTGCATTTGGTGAATTGCTCAGAATCTTCAAATATGAATCCCATCTCTAACAAAAGCCCTGCATGTTTTGCTTGTACTGCCTTGGGTTTAAGAAGTGGAAAACAAGTGGATTGTTTTCAAGGCAAAGCATATGGCTTGTTACAGACATATTATGTAGCTACTACCAATTCTCTTGGCATTTCAGGAAAAGTATTCCCAGGAAAAATAATTGTGAATCAAAAATACAATCCAGCTTTGGACAACAAGAAGTCAAAAGAATATACAAAATTATACTATGATGTCAGTGAACAAGTAAGTATACTTTGGTCTGACATCTTCTTTGTTACAAATTGAGACTTTCCATCTTTTTTTAAAGAAACAGGAACTGAGAGGGTATTATTAAATAATTTAGAAAATAGGTCTTTTGACACTTGTATAGCCGAATTTCATTTCTGGATCTTCAGACATTATTACTGTTAGAATTAGAGTTTCCTACTCTAGTGAATGGATTAGAATGAAAAATTAATTTGGTTCTGTGTTATACTGACTGACTTGTATGCAAAATGCAACATAAAATGTGTATAAAGTAATAATCTTTTCTACACACTTGATACATACTTTTTGGTATGTAATAATATATAGCCATTATTTAGAGTTGCATCCAAACCCAAAACTATAGCTATGGTTAGTGCAAGCAAGACATTTCAAGGGTAGTTTGAAGGTGATTGGTTTTTCCTAACCATAGTAAAATCTATGCACAGTTTGTCCAGGTTAAGACATCACATCAGTCTGTGGTTAGTTTAAAATGGAGCAAAACCTTCCAAATTCTTCTTCGCTGCCACAGGGGAGAAGTAGTGGGGACAATGCACAAGCCAAGCTCTTGCTGTAGCTTGAGTGTGAATGCAGTCTTGCTGCCCACTTGATTACACATGGCTTGCCGCTTATGCTCATCCTGTATATCAAAACTGGGGTACTTAGGGGATAGCAGAAAAAAACCTGGGTGACTCAGTAGTGGAATGTGGGAAAGTATTTTGCCTATCTGGGGGAAAAGGTCCATGGTCCGCCTATAATTTTTGTGCATCTGGTGCATGCTTCTTTTATCATCACCACATGTCCTTATGTGAAATGGATATTTTGCTGTGCTTTGAGGGGGTGGGGTTAGTTTCAAGGCATCCAGTAATTTTTAGTACATGATACTAAATGACTTTAGTGACTTCAGTAAGGTTTTCACCTTTACTAGCGATGTGCCACTGATCAACATACCAATGCATTAAATGAAATCTCATTCTTCAAATGAAAACTATCCCAAGGGATATATCATTCATCTTTTAGTTCTACAGGTAAAGGCCAAGCTATCCAAAGAATTCAAACATTCATTATTTTAACTCTGGTTTCCCACTGCTTCACCAAGGTAGCGATGGCTAAGTCCAAGACACATGAACAATGTCTGATTATATTCCATACAAGAAAAGACAATTAGTGCATGAATCTTTGACCAACCAATGCGGGTGATTAGTTAATCTAATAGGAACTTCATGTATCACTTGTGGTCATTGTAACTTTATAAAACAAGGTACCGTAATATAGCATCCCATAATCAGGATCAAGTGGTGGAAGAGACTTAAAGGAACAGCTTAGCTGAGAAACATGAAGGCCGAGTACTTAAAGGGAACAGATTGGCCACTGTTTCAGGTCACACATTTGCATCTGACATCTCCGCCTCTGCAAATTTTCCTACACTTCCCACCTCCCATTTAACTAATCCTTATATTTATGAATTGATTTGCAGATGAACATGACATTTGAGCGAGATGAGTACCAGCAAACAGTTATTGAGATTGTGAGGTAAGTGTGACAGGTTTGTTAACATTTCTGCAACATGTGAGACCTTCAAGAAAATGTTGCATTGTGGGGTTCTCCTCTGTAGGGTTTAAGCCTGCTTACCGGCCATGCCTTCTTCCAGCATATTCCCTATCCCCTATCTTTCATTTCACCCCCTCCAACAACCTGCTAGCATTCTGAGGTCAGTGCTCATGCTCAGTCTTCACTGTCTTGTTTTGGTAGTTTCTCCCCTCTTAGGGTCATTTTTCTAAAGAAGTGTTGTTGTTTTCTGTGTAGATGGTGTGTTTTGGCTATATAGAGAGCCATGCTCAGATGAATGAGTCTGCAGTTAGTATATAAGGGTAGCCTGTCAGCAGCCCCCTCCCCCATTTCTTTTTAACCTTTTTCTCTAGCCACTGCTTTTCTACTCCACAATGTGCTTCTCCCCATACCATTTTTTTTTTTTTTTTTGCAGTTTAAGAGACCAGAATTTGTAGAGTTTGAAGACCATCCAAGTCTTAGTTTGAATGGTTGCTTTGGCCTCAAGCCACTATGAGATTTGATTCTTTTAAACTCAAATTTGTAAATATTTCATTTCCAAAATATTGCTACCTATGGTGCCTTTTATAACATATATCATGTACATGTATTTCAGGCCATCTTCAGCAACATCCAAAAAGATGAATAAGGCTGAAAACAACATCAATATTATATTCACAATTATATTCAAAACAACCACAGAGTTAAAAAGCACTGACGTGAACAAGAAACTTAATTACTCTTGTTTGCAAAAATGCACATTTAACAGTAAGTATTGAATTAGAAATATTGATACGATTTTATATCAGTATGATCAATAACTCTTTTACTGAGACCCCACTTGGAAATGAATGATGGATCAGGATAAGTCAAACTGATCTCTCACAAGTAGTAAGATTATAACTCACACAGTAGCTAAGTTTGCACATAATGCTAAACCATGAGGTTGCAGCATAGTATGGTATCTCACCTTGTGTCCTATGTTCTCACGTTCATGTGGTAACTGCTCATGAGGAGTTTCCATGCGCCACCATCTTCTCTCCAAATGAGAGCACATATGCTATTAGCTCAGGCAGCTGGGAAACGAACCCAGCATGCACTGCTCCTGCCTGCCTCTTTCCCATTGGCTAGCATGCCGCTCTGGGTGCGGCCTCAGTAGGCTTTCTTTGTTTTTTTGCCTGCTGCTCCATGGTGCCACTGTCTGTCTACTCATTAGACAGGAGGGACAGAGCAGCTTTCCCTGCTGCTACCACACTGTGCCCATGCAGAAGCCTGCACACCCACCCTCACCTCTTCCCTCCCTCGCTGCACATGTACTGGATGCTCCCCCACTGTGCCCAGTTTGCACATGCAGCCAGGACTGTCTTCCAGTAGCACAAGCCCTGATGCTAGGGACAGAGTGAGTATGCATCTGGGATGCATACAGCCTGCCTGGGAAATTCCACTGGCAGGCTGTTATGGAGAGCAGTGGGGCTTGTGGGGAGTGCCCAGGACTGTTGGAGACAGCATGGGAGCAGGGCAAAGAGCAGAAGACAGAGCAGGAGATGTGGGCTCCCTGGGATGCTTGCTCTGGCTGTCACTGCCCATGCCCTCATTGCAAGCAAAGCAGCTTCCCTGGGAGGCTGGGGCTTGCCTATGCAGAATAAGGACAACATGCTTAGTGGGCACTGGTCAAGCTCCCATTACCAGGTGGGAGCACCATGCATGGTTACCCCCACAGTCTCCTACTGGAGGGATTCCCTATCTTCCCTCCCAGCATACACCCCATCTCACTGCTAAGCCTGCCTCATTGCCTTGCTGCGCTCTCATCACTGTCCCATTTCACCAAGATGTCTGCCGATGTGCAGAAACATTGAGACTTTAGAAAAGGCTGTTGGTTCTTTGAGAGTATTTATTAATTTATTACATTTATACCCTGCCTTTTTTCTTGCACAGAAGTCAAAGTGGCTACTTCATTCTCCTTCTCCCAGTCTTAATCTTATCTCCACATCAACCCTGTGAGTTAGGTTGGGCTGAGAGTCTGTGACTGGCCCCAAATCACCCAGTTGGTTCCATGGCTGAGTGGGGACTAGAACCCAGGTTGCCTGAGTCCCAGACCCACATTCTTAACCACCAAATTACACTGGTTCCCTAAACCCTTAGTAACTAATGGACTGGAGATCGAGAACGCCAGCAGATATAGATGTGGTCACTTGCGGACTTAAGTTCAGGCTGACAAGAATCAAAGGCAAATGCAAAGTCACAGGTACCCAAGACAAGCAACTCAGACCCATGAGATAGTTTGTCTACAAGGGTTTTATAGGGCCCACCATGAGGAGAATTGCCTGGCATTGTTCAGGCCGGAGGGGCAGCTGACCCTTCAGACTGGCTCAATGATATTATAATCTGACTATTCCAACCTGAGTCCTGATCTTACTATTGTTTCTGGGACTCTTTGTCAGACATCAGTTTAACACGTCACAATCCATCCCTCAGCTGTATGATCTAATGGCAAGATGGACACCCTTAATTCCAGTTCTAATTACAGCTGCTGGAGTAAGCAATAGAAAGACTAACACTTTCTTTTAGACATTTAACCTGTTCAGGCATTAAACCAATTCCATTAAAGATAAAAAGAGGAAAGAGGTATAAGAGTTTCCATTTTAGACCTACTTCCAGTGTCCCATCAATGACTGTCATATGTTTTGCATGAAGCTTTGAACAGAACTTTTACACATATTTGGGTGAACACCTTAGGAGCCTCTCCACAGTCCGGAAACTGGCTTACAGAGGATTCCTGGTGCACGGAAAGACTGGGGTAGTGATGCTGGGAATAGTGTGCATGGGAATACTGGCAGCGGAATAGCATATTTGCCCCCTTGCCACTTATCCACTGGTGATTGCCTGAGCAGGGTAACACATTTTACAACTGTGGCCTTGAAAAACCCATTTGAGCAGGCTGAAGGCACCTGGCTTCTGCCTTAAATGCTTGTTGAAAGTGGCGGATTGTATAACTATTGCCCTGTCTCCCATTCCATGGTAATTTTGCAAAGGCAGGTTTGAGGAGCTACTATCTCAAGTATGGGATACTTGCAACAAAAACATAAAGATGGATTTGAAATTCAGTGTTGTGAGCCTTTTAAGATGTAATTGTAGCATGATGCATTAAATTTACTGGGATGCTGATACAAGCTATAAACCCAGATCAACTGAAAAGTTGCATAACATGGGGCAGTATCCAGCATTGCCTGTCCATGAGTGGGATCATCCACTGCTGCTTTCATTCTGCGAGTGTCCAGCCCTGTCATTTTATTGTGCAAGCAGTGCCCAGTGCTTCTGCAATGGAAATTTAGTGCTTCTGGGCAAGCATGAAAACATTTGTTCCTGGAATGGAGTAAGTTGGTGAAGTTCCCTTATGTGAGCTCTGCTAACCTGCTCCATTCTAGAAATGAGCATTTTGGGCCATTTCAGATTGCCCCCAGGATTGCTACATCTCTGTTGGGCAAACTGTGGGTGCCATTTGTACAATGGAATTGGCAGGACTGGCCACTCATGAGAAGTCAGCTTTGCAAAGTGCCCTTGGTTGTGGAGAATTCATACTCTGATGTTTAATGTAGATTCCAAATATAATTACTTGGTTCCATACATATTCCAGTCTGGGGTCTTCCTTCACGTGCTAACCCCAGAAGGGGGCATTCTTTTCTGTGGTGGCCCCCCATCTTTGTACTTCTCAGTTGTGGCCCACCTGGCCCCAAACTTGCCATGTTTTCCACACCAGGTCAAGAAAACCCTTTATGCAGAGGGCTTTACAGATCTCCTTAGTAATCCAGGGGCCTGTGGGGACTATTCAGGTTATTCGTTTTCCTTTCCAGGGTCTTTTTTTACTGTATTTTAAAGCTATTTTAAATTCATTTTAAATTTAAACTGTTGTTTTATAGCATTTGTATTATACTTTATTGTATTGTTTTATACATTGTTGTAAGCCACCCAGACAGCTTCAGCTCTGAAGTAATATAGAAATGAAATAATAATAATAATAATAATAATGGGAGTATATTCATTTTGATGTTTTAATAAACCTTATTAGAGGATTTTAGATCCAGCCCTCTATGTTTTGCTTTTGTTCATTTATTTGTCCTGATCGTATTTAAGCCAGACAAGAGTTAGCAGATGGTGTAGTTATGACACCATTGTTCTATTAACCTTCTATAAGTCTTGTGAACCTTCCTTGAAAGAAGCTCCAGATATCAACAAATATCCATTTACAGACAGTGGTGCTGGTTTCTCTTCACTTACTGACATGCATTGCTATATTTTTCTTAGCTGTAGATGGATGTGATATTTACCAAGGGTGTGATAACAAGACTACAATCTGCACTGACCAAGTCGATGGCAAAATTCCAGCCTGTAACTGTAAAGAAGGCCTTGAAAAGAACTCCTTTACAGAGAAAGCCTGTTTAAGTAAGATTTTAGGAAATTCCTATTTGAAAGACATATACTTCACTTTCCCTTTGCTCACCAATGCTTTTACTTTCCTGGGCCAACATAGGTGAGACCTGTTTTCAGAGATATATCCTGTCTGAAATTTAAGCTCTGCAAATCATTTAAGCAGGTTTTAATACTGAAAAGTAATTCTGAGCCACCACCTTTTGAAGTCTGAAAGAAGACATTGTTACACTTGAAAGCCAATTATTTGTCACATGGAAATATATTTTAATTCTGAATAATTGGGGTTAAAAACAATCAAAAATTGCAAATGATGCATAAGGTTATAGGGATCCAGAGAACAGTATGTGGGGGGGCAGAGCTTAAAATGCTTTAAAAATGTTGGAGCTTTTTTGGATGGGGGAGGCATTAGTAGCACATGGACTGAAAATCAGTATTATGAGTCAGTCCTTTTTTGGTCAGTTTTAATGGATCTTTGGGCCTGGTGTAATTCTGCGCCCACATACTGTTCTCTGGATCCCTATAACCTTATGGAGGGGGTGGGAGAGAGAGAGAGAGAGAGAGAGAGAGATCTGTCCAGAAAAGTTTTCCCAACCTGGAATGTAGGCAGTGGCAGTCTGGTAACTCTGGAGGGTGTTAGCTTGGGGAAAGGTGACCTAGAACACCGGCCACTTGTGTCTGCAGGAGACCAGCTGCCCTTTCCTGAGTCCTCTTTGCATGCCCCAAGAGGACCACTGGGTGAAACATGCAGTTTGGCCTTTCATCAATGATAACAAGGACCTCTGTTCCTCATTCTGAATACAGTATGTGACAAAAACTGTACTTCATCAAACAACAAGGCGTGTTACTTGGACAAAGATGATGTTCCAGAGTGTCAATGTCTGCCCGGTTTCCAAAAAAAGGATAAGGCATGCAAGGCGTAAGTATTGGTTGCTCTGCCAGAAAGGAACAGGTGGAAGGAAGAGTGCTTTCTTCTATTGTGCTTCTCCTTGGCCTTTTCCAAACCAAACCATACCTACTTTTGAGGATACTTGGATAGCTAGCTCCTCAAATTTGCATGCTCAAAGTGTTTTGATGAGTCCTTACAGAAATGGGAGAAATTAACTGAGGCGAGAGAGGTGAGGTGGCCCTTTGAGACTGTGATAGAATGACATATGGACAGAATGATGTGACTAAAGGAGAAGAAAGTTCATGCAGGCTATAGGAAAGTAGGCAAGTTGTGTCAGATCCAATGCTCTCTTCCTCCTTGAGAATTAATAAAATAAAACAGCATCATTGGTTTAAAAAAATGCCCTCTGTGTTTTGGGGGTGTCAGTGTAATGTTTAATTTTGTTTGTGTGTTTCTTTTTTAGGTGCAATTTTGGCTACTCTGGAAAAGATTGCAAAGAGGGTATGTATATAAATATGTATGTATATATGTTTTATATAAAGCCTGGAAACAATTTCCAGTGAAGGGATCAAACTGCACAATAACAGAATTCAGATCATAACTGAATTCAGAGAAATGTATATACCTCTATTCCGTCTTGGAGGAAATTTAAGGAGAGATGAAGAAAGCATTTTCAGTTTTACAATCATGTAGAGATCACTGGGAGATGTCTCCATTTCCAGTGCTTCTCTAGCACAACACTGAATTTTCAAAGGAAGAGATTTGAAGAACTTTATAGCAGTGCTTGCTAGTTACTCATTTCAGTATGACTGTCTTATCCCCTCAAAGTGGCTACTTCCTTCAGTCACATTGTGCAAAGGGAACAAACCTGTGGGAAGAAAAATAAGTGGTGTTCCCTGTTGTTGAAGTCTAAAGAAATTCCACTTTGGAGAAAAGGTCCTCATTGTTTTTATTCCATCTTCACATGGACTTTTCTGATTTCCTAGCAGAATACTCCTGATGACCCTCAAGTAACAATGAGGGGCGATACATTCAACTGTATATTTGAACCTTTGGTTGATCTCTTTCAAGCCTTTGTGAGGCAGGAATGAGTAATTATTCTTCTCATATGCCTCTTTACTGGACTGTTTCTCCTTCCTCTTTTTCTCCATCATCTTTTCAAAGGGAAAGGGGGAATTGGGAATGTCCACAAGGGAGGCCTGTGGGTGAAAATACATTGACCTGCACTGCCTCTGCCCCTCTGTACAGTTCAATGAAATCCATGGCCAAGCCCTTCAGATCCCTCACTACCCAATCAGACCTATGTATCTAGAGAGGGTTATGGAGAAAGATATATGCAGAAACTCCACACACAGGTCCAGGTATACATACTATAACAAAGAACAATCGTGGCAGAATGTGTCCCCTATTTTTCCACTTCACAGTGACAATTCAGGAAGATGTGATGGGGCATCACTCTGTATGCCATGATTTGTGGATAAACTTTTGTACTGAGTCTCAGAGGTTCAGAGTTAATCAATATGGACCATGCAAAAGGCAGTTTGCTGCCAATTTCTCATGGTTTCTTGGAATCTGCTTGCCTAGAACAACCAGTGACTTCACAGAAGTTTGTGGGATCCAATGTAGAATTTCCTTCTCTCAATTCCCAGAGCAACTCCAATCATTCAATCAGTACAGTTACCTGATTTGTCCGCAATAGCAAGCAATGGTTGACTTGTGGATTGTTGTTACATGCATACTTGGAACAATGGGTTAATTATGGGTTGCTAAGCATGACCAACACACAAGGCTATCCTATGGTTTGTTGTTGACTTATGAACTGTGAATTGTTTAAACATGGGTTAGTGTTGTGGGTTATTGAAATTGTGGGTTATTAATGGGTTGTGAAGCAGTAAAAAACCCCAGCTACTGTATATGCCAGTACTGCTGTACAGCAAAGGCAATTGAAATACAGGGAGGGAGTGGGTGAAGAATGAAGGAAACAACACTTGGAATGAGGAACAAAGACTGGTTTCTTCAATCATCTGCTATATAAATTCTGGGTATGGCAAAAATCCATGGTTTAAATAAACCATGAGTTAGCAGTATGTGTAAGCCATGGTTTTGATAGAACTTAATGTTTTTCATCTTATTGAATATGTTTATACATGCATTTATATGCATATTTAAATCTGTTCTAGATTATATAGCAATCCTTGTAGCAGTGTCCATTGTGTGTGGCGTCATTATCCTTGTATTAATTGGAGTGCTCATTTACAAATTATGCAGGTACAAACTTTTTTGTACATTACTTTTTGGGTTGTTTAAAATTGTAATTATTTTGAAATTGCAATTAAAGCTTATTACTTTATTCACTTGTTAAATTTGGTCATCTAGTTTCCACAAGCCTTATTGAGGTGCTTAGTAGTCAGTGTTGAACTTGTGAAGGGGCTGGCAAAAGCACATGTGCTAAATGTTTCCTGTGTGTGACATGTGTGCAGTCCAAGCGCCTGGACACCTTCAAACACTTATCAAACATGCTAAAACACACTTCTAGGAATGGGGTAATGCATGTATTCTTAGTAGCCCTTTCATGAATTTGCTAGCCAAAGAATAAAAACCCTGGCACTGTGCAGAACAAGCTCCTCTCCGGTCCTTTTAGAAGGAGGAAATTTGTTTTATATTTTTGTGTATTTTAATTGTTGTTTTGTGAGCCACCCCGAGGCTTCGGCGAATGGGGCGGCATAGAAATTTTCTAAATAAATAAATAAAATAAAGGATATGAATATTTTACCAAGCCATGGGGGCTGCTATTTATTAAACTTCCAGATGTGAAAATGAGCAGCAGAGATCGTAGTAGTGGGTCTCTCATTCATGCATTGCTGTTTTTAAAGTTGTACATGAAACTCTTGCAGAGTTGGCCAGAGCCTTGGAGTGAGATGTCATCTATTACTCTTTCTTGTCTGAATAAGGAGTGCTCATGTCTTCTTTGAATGGCTGTGTAAAATCAATAATGGGTGGAAAGGGAATGGGGTGGGGGGTCTGAAACAAGCCAGGAAAGACAAAGATGCTGGAAGAAGTTAGCTGGTTGGCTAGGTGGATGAATATGCTGGATGAGGTTGCATTCTCTTTAAGAGAGCAGCTTTGCGTCTTAGAATACTTCTGGGTTCATGGCACCTTCTGTATTCTGTGGAAGCAACTGTAGCCTGGAATACTTTTTATGTACCTAGGTCGTTTAATGGGGATGCCATTAATGTTGGTTTTTTCTGACAAATAAGCTCCTAAACACCCCAGTAAACTTAATTTTACTACTCCAGTGTGCTCTCTTTGGATCTGCCTAGAAGGACAGACTGAAAACTGCAGCTGATATGAAATGTGAGGGCATGACTTTGGGATGGCTCCAAGAAGTTTATTTCTCCCATTTCCAAGATCTCTATCAGTTACCAGTTAGCTTCTGGGATAAATTCAAGGAGGCACTTTTGACCATCATAGCCTACATTGCCTGAGCCTAGATGCTATCAGAGATAATACATAGCATGAAGTAGACCTCTAGATGGGATTGAAGGACATTTCTCTAAGTCTTGCCAACACTTCAAATTACTTCTTCGATTCTTGGTTCTAAACAAATTCCACATACCTGAATGCAATCCTCATTCCCTACCCATCTCAGGTATTTTCATCATAATTTATCCAACTGAAAATGAGCATTTAACCTGTTTTTGGAACCCTGCAAAGTCCACCCTCTGAATGGTTTCTCTCTGACCTTCTTTGTTGCAGATATTGCTTCATTTTTCAATATTTTAAGTGTGCTTGCAGAACATACAGTTAGAGATCCTGAGTATTTTCTTATAGAATGCATATTCACTTGAACTGATTAGAGTTCTGCCTGATTTCTAATAAATCTCCAGCATAGGTATATGTTGCAGGATGAGAGTTAAGTATGAGATTATGTATTCTGATGACACTATACCATTGTTTGAATCCACCTGATATTTGGGAGCCACTCTTTACCCCCCTACCACAGCTCACTTCCAATTTCAGGGAGCTGGAGGGGCTGCTGTGGGGAGAAGGAGGGTGGGAAATGCTTTGGCTAGCCCAGCAGTATGTATTTAACTCTGGATCCTACCCCATATCTTAAATGTTGGGGTTTGCTTCAGCTACTGGTGGAGGTGGGCAGTTTTACTGCTTCTGTCACACCTTCAGGTAAAGTCCAGTCTGAAAAATCAAAAGGGATGCTTTTAATGTAGGAAAAGACTAATTTGTGCTGTATGCCTTTTTTATAGTGCAAGAAAGGAGCCTGTGCTGGAAAGGAAGAGTTTGCTAGACAACGATTATTATTCAACTATAGAGAGAACTTCTGCAGGCAGCTCTGCTACAGCTTCTGCTGCAAATGCAAGAATCTTCCCCAGAATCCAGGCTAGAAGCCTTACACAGGCCAACCAAGGAGGGCAAGGGGGAGACTTCCGTGAACAAGGCTTGGCAAACAGGGGATATCTTCCAGAGCGGGACTACGATGTTGATGATGTAAGTATCAACATCCTGGCTTGGGACCAGGATACCTAAAGGAACGCCTTTTCCCCTATATGCCCTCCCGCCCCCTAAGATCGGCAGCGGAGGCCCTCCTCCAGGGACCCTCTCTGAAAGAGGTTAGGAGACAGAGTACCCGGAGGAGGGCCTTCTCTGTTGTGGCGCCCCGACTATGGAATGCACTCCCCAGAGAGGTCCGCCTGGTGCCGTCATTATATGCTTTTCGGAGCCAGGTCAAGACCTTTATATTTGACATATCGTAATTTTAATTGTTTAGACTTATTTAATTTATATAAAATAATGTTCAGTGTGGAATAGTTAACTTATTTTATTGAAGATTGAAATTATGTTGTAAGTCGTCCAGACATGACAGTAATGGACGGCCTACAAATTTTCTAAATAAATAAATAGCTATTTTGGGAGATATTCATAAGTTCATATTTATATTTTCAATGTCACTTTTTCCTAATTCATTATGCTCTGTTCTATTCTGTTCTGTTCTATTCTATTCTATTCTACTCTATTCTATTCTGAATAACAGAATTATGATTTCTGGCTTAGAATCCCCACTCTGTTTTTTAAATCCTCAAAATTCCTTGGAATGAGCTAGTTAGGCATTATTCCATTTACAGGGAGAAAGAGAGAACCAGTCTTGGTGTCTCTCCTTGTGTATCTTCTTCCTTACTGCCTAGCTGCAATCTTCCCAGTTCTTCCCTGATAGCTTCCAGTGGATTTGTTCAGCAGTGATAAGACCTGGAGAAGGTCTGTACTAAAGTCTACACTCTAAAATAGAGTGTCAGTATTTTTCTTTCAAGCTGTAGCAGTTTCCATTGAGGTTCACAGCAATGAATGCAGTGCAGTACCCACTTTGGGCTTTTCTACTTTTGTTTTTGTGGCAGCACTGAGATCAAGGCTTTGTACAAAGCACTCTTCCTCCTTCCTGTGATGAAGCAGCACAGGAGAAACAGTGCCATTTTCTCCAATTGCAATATAATATCCCATTTGCCCACTGTTAAAAAGGGTTGGGGGTGGGGGGGGGAGGTAAATGCTTGAAAAAACTAGAAGCAAACTTAGAGGATCATGACATCATATAAAGAGCCCATAAGCAAGGAACCCATAAATCAGGATCACACAATAAATGCCTCCTGCAGAAAAGTTCTGTGAAGGAATACTATGCAACATCCATTGTCTTTATAATGCAGTGGAGTGCAACAATTTGTAGTGCTCTAAATGCAGGAGAAGTAGAGTTTGGAAAGTCCCATTAGCATAGTTGTGTCACTTTGTGATGCAAATTTGTGCCACATATTGTTTTCTAGAGCATGAGTTCCACTAGACGTAGGAGTGATGTGCTGCCTCTAGTTTCTTTTTCTGTTTTAACTAGGCTGACAGAAGAAACACCTTCAATGGTGTGCAGCAACAGAGGATTCAAAAGAACAATTCAGAGCATTGCTGTACCGTACATGCACAGTCAAAAGTAGCTGCCAAATAAATAAATAGCCCAAACAAAACCATAGGAGGAGGAGAAAGATATGCAGGAGGGGCTGTTTAAGCTATTTAAGCCTTCCTCACATCCACTGCTCATGCTTCTGGCATGCCAACTGGCAGTGGTCCTCCAGTGGCTTCTTCCTTTCTCGTTTGCTCTTGCATGGGAGCACCCAGCAAAATGGTACCTTGCTGCCTCTGCCACCTTCCTCCATCTCTCTGTCCTCCTCTTCCTCCTCTTCTCTAGCCTCTCTCTCCCATTCTAATGTAAGGATGTCTAGCCCCAGTTTGGATTGCCATGCTCTGGCAAGGGAGGATTAAACCTTCCTCCCACCCACACTGATTGGGAATTAACAAAAGTGGGGAAAACTCTCCATTGATGCTAGAGGAAAACCCCCCTGCCTTTTTGTTAAGCCCCTCACACACTGCACACGTGGTGGGGATATTAGGAAACAAATTGGGGAGGGAAGGTTCAATTCTCCCCTCCTGGGGTATGGTGGTCCCAGTCTGAGTCAGGGAGGGGCAGGATTATATTAAATTAAACAAAGTAACTAACAAACAAAAAGATAAGTCTCAGCTACAGGCTAAGCAATTGGTATAACATGTCATGTGTGGCTCTGAGCTTTTTCGAGTACTGTTTTGAAGGACAGAGCCATGTGACTAAATGTAAACAGACAAACAGAAGAAATATTTCATACTGTAGAAGTATTTCATAATGCCTATTGTTAGTTGATAAGCATATTTAAGACTGCCCTCATACCTGAATTATTCTCTCTCCCCTGCTTTTTATGGACAAAGAATCCATGGCTTGAAATGGAACCAAGACAAAGATACTGAGACCAGCTGGAAAGAGAGACTGCAATTGTGAATTTGACCTCTGCAGATGAACCAGTGCACCTTTGTTCTACACCTTCTCCAGACACTCTGCTGTATTGTCATCATCAAATGCTTTAAAATGCCGATCAAACGTGCTGATCAGCTCTAAGGAAAGGGCAGGCCACTTCAGTGGAGTGATGCATGCAGTTTTGTTCAAACTAGTGAAAGAACATAAGAGATGGTTCTGCAAGCAAATAATCTGTTATGGGTTTTTTTTTTTTTTTTTTGATGTTTTCTGTCATGTGGGGTACCAAAGAAGACAAGGTAGCCAAAAAACAAAACAGGCACCAGAACGTTAATAGTCACGGGCTGGGTTCAGAAGAACAGTAACCCATGTTTTAACAGCCAACTCTCAACCTGTTCAACTGAGCTGCATTAACAAACCATGATCTGTTTACTATGAATAACCCATAGTTCATAGGCTCTCTTCATCGGTTGTTCATGGTTAACTAACCATGTTAGTGTGGCTGGGTTCAGACAACTTGATAAACTATATCTCAACAACTACCCACAGTTCAATGACAATGTACACTCAATGCATACTCAATGAGTGTGGGTTATCTTGTTGTTTGAACCCAGTCATGGTGTCTAATAATGTTCAAGGTGGTTCTGAGTTCAGGTATGTGGAGTGTGTCAGTGTTTGAGAATGTGGAGCTATAATCTAGCACAGACTCTGAGATAAGTGGGAAATCCAGGTTTTGGCTGTGTTAAGTCAGTAGTCTGATTTACATCTCACCTTCAACAAAATCCTATTATTGAACAAATTTTTAACATTTTAAGATAATTTCCCTCCAACTTGGCCCTTGTTTTGGGCACCTAACTTTGCTTTTTGGTAATGAAGCCTGCCAAAGAACTGAGCTTTTTTGATCAGTTCAAAATTCTTTGGAGTAACCTGTGCAGCAGAGGTGGGCAACTTGTGGTCCTAGCTGATTATGGGGATTTCAGGCCAAAACATTTGGTGGGTCACATGTTGCCCACCCCCTCTTGTAAAAATTTATTTATGTAAAGACATATTATTCTTTCTTCCCCTAACTCTCCTCTTTCCAACTTCCTTTCTTTCCCTTTGTTAGCTTCTCAATATATTTAACCTATTTTCTACCTGTAAATCTAATTTAGAATTATATCTGACCTCCTTAGCTAGCAAGGTTCTGTTAACTTAATTTTTTAAACCAATTTTACATATGTATTTCAACTACTGCATATATATTTAAAGTAAAATATGTTTAACATATCCTTGTTTAGAACTTGGTGTTTTCAAGTTGTCCTTAACTTTTAGTTCTTTAAACACAGAACTGTATAAAAGCAATTTTAGGCATACTGTCTTTCAGAAATATTCATTTCTTTTTTGTAAACATCTATAGGGCTGATTCACCCATGGGAGCTTTCTGATGCATATATAAAGAGTAACATACAACATGTGTGAAGAAAGAGCACAAAGTTCTGCTGCCTTTTGCTTTTCATGGGCAGGTAACTGTCCAATTATAGGAATCTAGGGAGGATTTGAGGACTGGACTGGGAATCTCTACAAGCTGGATTAGAAGGCTGGATATCCACCTCCTATTATCCTTAGACAGTATAGTCTCATTTTCACCTTCCAACAAACTTCCATCTTTTTAGGATCCTACTCCTGAATAGCTGAATTCGGTATCTTCTCTTTTTAATTTTACTTGCTGTGGCAACAAAATGAATGGCTTATTTTATATAAGAGAAAATAGGATGTTTTTAGATAAAGGGATATTAAAGGCATATTAGGGACAAATGTGGACCTATCGCATCTTTTTCTCCTTAAGGAGAAAAGACTGCGGAAGAAGTGGAAAAACATGGGAAGGTTAGATGGACCATGAATAAGGTGCAGCAATATAAGCTTCATCTAGAAGCACCCGTATTCTCAGGAAGCTTAAACTATGCCAAAATCTAACTATGCAATAATCAACTTGAATGAGGTTCCACTCAAAGGTAAACTTTGAGGTTCTCAAAAGAATGTGATCTACTGGGTAATCCCTTTTCACAAGCCAAGATGACTCAAGGTGTTGGTTTCTCTTGACAGCTCACCTTTTGACATCTACCAAAGAAACCAAAATAATAATAATAAAAAATAAAGGGGTGATGAACCAATGGCAGCACCTCCAATGTGCTGCTTGGGCAGTTAGAAGGGGCATCACTCACTGTCAAATTGGAGATTGCCCAAAGCAATCCCTGAGAGAAAAGGTAAGGCAAAGGAAGTCACAGCAAGTGCAAGGTCATGTGATTGTGGCAGGGGGTGATGATCGGTACTGGTCACTCCATTGCGGCTCTTGAGTATTGGGGGGCAGGGGGCTAACACTGCCAATGGCCTGGAAAAGCTTGGCAGAAGCAGCAGGGGCTTTTTGTGACTCTTGCTGAGCACCCTGCTAGCCTCTTCCCTCAACCCACCTTCACAGAGCGCAACAACCCAATGATTCCAACAACCCCAAAACAAGCCGTGGCCTGGACTTCAGGTGGCTTGCACAAGACTCCCTGTGAGAATCGGTCTGGGCTGGCGTGACATGCCAACCCACCATCCCTTGTCACCTGAGATGGCTGGTTGTGCTATTCAAAGCAAGTTATCGATCTTACGCCAATAAGTATCATGCTTGTAAAGCCCATAGAAAGTACATCCTCCACATGGTGGCGCTGTATGACTTCTTAACTGTAACACTCCTTCACAAACAGGCATCATTTTTGGCCCAGGATTCCTGCTACTCTTCTGTTTCAAGGGCTATTAGAGGAGAGTCCTTTATGTGAACACATTCTCTGTTTGAAAGGTTGTCAGATTTAAACCCAGTTTTAAGATAAAGAACCATACTAAGAAGATGGAGCAGAGGTTCTGAAGCTGCTGTCAATTTGGTCAGTGGATTGAGCAGGCATGGAGGTTGCAGTCTTCCCTACTTTGGTGAGGTAGAAACATAGAAACAGAGCGAGTCAGAAGGGACCTCCTGGGTCATCTGATCTGACCCCAAGTCCAGCTGACTCCACTCACGACATGCCTACCATGCCCTCACCGAAGGGGCTTCAACCACCTCCCATACAGTACAGCACTTATATTTAAACATTTATTTATTATTTATTTATTAAAACATTTTTATGCCGCCCCATTCGCCGAAGCCTCGGGGCGGCTCACATCATTAAGTTATAGTAATTATTATTTCTAGATTTGCATGTATACCTTTATATTGGTACATGCAAATCTTATGGAAATCACTGTCTTCTTTCATATTCTTTCCTGCTGATGTATTTCCTCCTTTTGGATGATGTGTACATGGCCAACTTACTCAGAAGAAAGGAGGCATTTTCTGCTGCATTGCTCAAACACCCTACAAGATCAAACAACAGGAATCTCACCTCTGCAGCTCACCATGTTGGAAATAACAGCTGTAATGAGTTCACAGTATTTATGGTAGATCATGAACACAGCAATGAAAAATATATTTATGCTGGGTCTGTTGCTGATCTTCATAGCCCCTAAAAATAGGGCTGGCTCTACCATTGCCTGAGTGTATAAAATAGATGGAGCAGTTCTATGGAATGGTTCTATATGGTGTTACTTGCATTTCTAAACTATCTGGCTGCATCACTTGCAGGGAAGAAGCTGTTCCATTGCCAGGCTTGTAAGAAGGGCCACCTGCCAGCCTGATCAGCTTTTTGCACATGCAATTGAGCAGGGGACAAGAGAGTTGCTTTTCTGTCCTTTGCTTCAGGCAGCAAATGCTTTGGGCCAGCCCTGCTATCTTCTAAAATGCCTCTGTTGTTCTCACCTATACAGTGAGGCTTTAAAGGTTTTATCTACTTTTGATTTCATCCCAGAACTGAGATCTGAGGTCTATGCAGAGCTTTTTCTTCCTTGTTTTCCTGCATCATAAGCTCTGCTTGGTCACGTGGTACATTGAGATATCACAATTACAAAAGTTGGAAAATACTTTTTCACTTTCAAAAATAATGCTCCCTTTAAGAAAAAAAGCAAGTAGAAAAAGCAAACATCAAACTGAAGGATTACAACATCATCTATACAACCTGTAAATAGTGATGAGTAAGGACTCATAAATGCACAATAAAAATCTTGTGTTGCAAAACTCATAATGCAGGATTTGGATGTTCCCATCATTATACAGTCAAAACACAAAGGCATGGTGGTATTTGTCAACTCAGGAGCCAAAATTAATTTGCTTTTCTCCCCTATTTTATCCTCACAACAGGAGGAATGCTTGGAAGTGACTAGCCCAAGATCCCACAATAAGAATCATGCCAGAGTAGGGATCTGAATGTGGGTGTTCACAGCCCAGGTCTGACACCCTAAGCGCTCAACTACAGGACAGATACATTATTCTATCTCTCTCTGTGTATGTGTGTTTCATGTTCTGTCTTGTCTGATATCTTTGCTAGCTCCAAAATCACACTGATTCCACATTTTCAGAACCACCACAACATCCTAGTGGGAAGAACCCTATTTCAATACAGCCACTTGTGATCAGCTTTCAGTCCCCCACCCCTCGCAAGGGCAGAGACAAATGGCTTGCGTTAAGTACTGTCATGTGCAGGAATGTGGGAAGCTCTCACATTACTCCCCTGGCAGCTGCTCCCGGCTTCCCACAGAATCCTCCAGAGTAACAACAATATGCCTGCTGATCAGCCCCCATCACTGATGGCAATTAGGAAGGATTTGCTGGAAAGCCTCTAGGGAACCAGGCCACACAGCATTTTGCCCATAAATCGTATCTTGATTCATCAGCCAACAGCAGTTCCCTTATGTCAGGGGCAGGCAACTTGCATCTCTCTCTGGAAGTGTCAGCCTACAATTCCTATCATCCTTTGCAATTGACTAAGCTGACTCAGCTAGTGGAGTTGTAGACCAAAACATCTGGATGACCACAAGTAGCTTATCCCTTCCTTAGATCATCTGTTTAAATCGACTGTTGAACTACGCAACAAAAAGCAGGAGCAAGGACTACTCGGCACATGCGTGGGATGAAAAGATATATTTAAATTTCCTACCCCATTTGCAGCCTGTACACTTGGAAAGGGGGCTCCTCAGCGGGAAGCCTGGAATTTTCAAGTGGTTTCTGCAGGAGGAGTGGGTGGCTGCGGCCAGCGGTCCTGGCTTCCTTCTGAAAGACATAGTTGAAAGGAGGCATGTGTAACGGTGCTGCCACCTGGGCGGCAATACCACTGTGGCTCTTTCTGGATGCCGCGCTTACATGTAGGCACATGAAAGAGGAGGTGTCCTGTACAAGCTGCAATCAATGGATTCTTCCCCACGTATTCAGGTTTTGCTGGTATATAAACTCATGATGATTATGTGCAGGTCCTTCTGCAGGGAGCACACCCTGTCAAGGCCTCTGATCGGGTGAGGGCGGCCATCCAGGGGTGGGGAATCTCTTTCTGACCAAGGATAGAATTCAAGTTTGCAGCTCTTTCAGGGGCTACATTCCAGCACAGGGCAGAGTCAATGCAGATGTTAAAATGTTGGACTGGGACTGGAAACCTGGGTGACTCCCACTTAGCTATGTGACTTTGGGCTGGTCAAAGACTCTCAGCCTAATTGGAGGTTGTTGTAAAGATCAAATGCGGGGGGGGGGGGGTATGTAAGCTGCCTTGGATTCCATAAGAAAAGTGTGGAATAGCCATCCATCCATCCTAAACTAAACTTAGAGTAAAAAGCAAAAGAGCTGAGGCCCAAAATACAATGAAAATTCCATTTTATTTTAGCTTAAAGTATTCTGCCAATAACTAAGACCTTTTAGAATTCGGAGAAAACTGCACAAAAACCACTGAATGATTGGGATATGAAGGAGCTGCCATGACTCTTTGCAGAACTCAAAGGGGAAATGGAATGCCAGGTGGGCCAGATTTGATGCTGGGCTGAAAACTCCCCATCCTGACTTAGATGGTAGTACAGCTATATATGTGTGTGACAAAGACAGGCTTTCACCAAATCTAGCACCATTTATCTGTATTCACACAATAAGAAACTTTGTGCAATTAAACAAGGTTTTGTTGTTGTTGTTTTTTTACCATGATTTACCTGACAGATAGTCACATGGTTGCTAAGCTATCACCATCCCTGCTCAGTCCTCCCACTGTTGGCACATATCCCATCAGCCACTGTGCCTGAAACTCAATCCCAAGGTGCACTGCTCCTGCCTATGTCACCTGTCTCTTCCTCATTGCTTCACATTTAAAGGCTGGTTGGCTGGACCAGCTCCTGCATTTGCTGCTCTTTCCAGGGGATTTGTTGGTAGCTGTATACCAGGAAAACATGATCAGACAACACGACAAGTCATGGTGCTATGGGAAACCATAGAACAAACCGTTGTTTCTTATGGTTTCATGGTTTCTAAAGACTAAACTTAGTATGATGAAATACCATGAGAGGGTTCAGACCAACAATAGTAAAAAGCTACCATGGCTTGTTGTATTGTCTGAACCCAGCCTTTTTCTTTCAGATGAACTGCTATTCCCTGACTAATTCCAGCTCTCCGTCCCACCTGTCAATGAAACTGTGTTCTCTCTCCCAGTAGCCTTCCCAGTTTTTACAATGGCAGAAGGGTCTGCCTCTTGCCAGATGTCTCTGGGCTGAGATGTCAAGTCTGCCAGATTGCTCTGTTACACCCCCTTAAAACACCCACACAGCATTACACAGCCAGGTAAGTTTGTATAGGATCCTTCATATCTTTTCCAGCTATTTTTCCCAAATCATGGCAATCTGAGAACTTACCAGTGCCCTTTCCTTCTCAACATATTGTTTTCTATTATTTTTTAGACCCCATTTATGCATCGTTGAACTGCCATTCTTTCTCTGGAATGTGATTTCTCCAGCCACATTGTCTGTCTTAATAGAGAGGGAGAACAATATATATGATGGAAGTGGGAAACTTGCTAAATGAGCCAGCAAAGCAAGCATTGGGAATATTAGTGTTTGTTTTTCCTTGACAAGCAGGATGATTAAACTGTTTTTTAAGACATTGACTCAAAGGTCTGGCTTAAAGCCAAGAAACTGTAAAAATCAACATTTATCAACATACGTGACAAATTTGCATTGCATCTTGTTATTTCACATTCGGGATCAGCAAATCATAAAACTAGTTCATGAACTGTGCTTGTGCTGTAATCCTATACAGGCTTACCTAACAGCAAATCTCATTGAAACAGGATTGCGTTAGAACATAAACTAAGAAAAGCCACGCTGGATCAGACCAAAGGCCCACCTAGTCCAGCACTCTGTATATATGGTGGCAAAGCAGCTGCCCACAGGATCGCTCAAGGAGGAAGGGTGCAAGACCTCCACCTTCCACGCTTCTCAGCAACTGGTGTATGCTAGCATGTGCCACCTTTGGTATAGAAGGCAGCTGCAGCACACAGTCAGCAAGGCTAGTCGCCACTGACAGCCTCCTCCCTCATGAATCTGTCCAGTCCTTTTTAAAGCCATGCAGATTGGCAACCATCACCACTTCCTATGTCAGCAAGGGCCATAGCTTAACTACATGCTGTATGAAGAAGTACTTCCTTTTATCTGTCCTAAACCTCTCACCCATCAGCTTCAGGGGATGACCCTTGGTTAGAGTGATGTGAGAGAAGGAAAAAAAAAATTTTCCCTCTCTTTCTTTATACCATGCATTATTTTAAATGCCTCTATCATGTCTCTCCTTTCTCAACTTTTTTCTAAGCTGAACAGTCCCAGTTGTCATAGCTGTTCCTTGTAAGGGGCCTGTACAGTCCCCTGATCATTTCTTGTTGCCCTTCTCTGTACTTTTTCTAGCTGAATAATGTGCTCCAGAACTGAACACAATATTCAGGCAATCAGAACTGAACACAATATTCCAAGTGTGGTCACACCAAAGATATGTATAAAGGGAGTACTTAGTAGTGTTATTTTCAGTTTCTTTCCTAATTACGCCTAACACAGAACTTGCGTTTTTCACACAAGCTGCGCATTAGGTTAACATTTTCATCAAGCTGTTCACCACAATCCCAAGATGCCTTTTTTGATCAGTCACTGAAAGTTCAGATTCCATCAGCCTACACTTGCAGTTGGGATTTTTTGCCCCATCATGCATTGCTTTACACTTGCTTTCAATTATGATGCCCATTCTCCCAGCTGGGAGAGAGCCCTTTGGAACGCACAATCCTTTTAGTTTTCGCCAGCCTAAATAGTTTGGTGTCATCAGCAAACTTGTCCACTTCACTTCTCTCTCCTAATTCCAGATGATGTATGATTAGGTTGAAAGGCACTGGTTCTACAAAGTACTCTGTGGGACCCCATTGTTTATACTCCTCCATTGGGAGAAATTACCATTTATTTCCACTCTCTGCTTTCTGTTCTTTAACCAGTCACTGAACCGTAAGAGGACACACCCACCCCATTCTGTGTCTGCTAAGTTTGTGGAGGAGTCTTTTGTCAAAAGCCTTTTGGAAGCCCAAGTAAACAATGTCTACTGAATCACTTCTGTCCATGGGCAGACATTTTCAAAGAACTGTAAAAGGCTACTGAGACAGGACTTACTTTTGAGGAAGCCATGCTGATTCTTTTTCAGAATGGCTTGTCCCTCTACATGCTTACTGATTCTATCTTTATAAATAGAATTATTTTTACCCAGTTGTTTTTCACCAATTTATCCAGAACATTAAACTAACTGGCCAGATTCCCTAAGGATCCCTTTCTAAAAACTGGTGTTACATTGGCCAAACTCTAGTCCTGGGGACATATTATATATTTTTAAGAAGTTCAGCAATTTCATATTTGAGCACTTTAAAGAACTCTAGGATGGATACTGTCTGGGCCCAAGGGTGATTAAGTTTCAGTTTGTCAGTAAGATCAAGAATTTCATCTTTTGTCATTACTATCTGCTTTAATACCTCGGAATCTCTTCCTGAATACACAGGTATTTATTCTGTATCCTCAGCTGTGAAGACAGATTTAAATATGTTTAAAATGGTTAAACTATGTGTTCTGTGAAGAAGTACTTCCCTTTATCTCCCATCAATTAGCTCCCACCAGTGTCCCACAAATCTTATGGGATGAAACTGGCTTCCAGGATTATAGTAGAGAGAGAAAAATATCTCCCTTTCCAATTATTCAAATGATGCGTATCTTTGAACACCTTTATCATGTCTCCCCTTCTGGCCTTTTTAGCAGCTAAATCTCCTCAGCTATTGTAACCATTCCTCATGGAGGAGTTGTCCAATCCTTTGATCGCTGTTGCTGCCCTTTTTCTAACTTGTTCAGATGCAGTGAGCAGAATTATATACAATATTCTAAGTATGGTCATACCAAAGATTTGAATAAGGGGAGTACTACGGTCTTGGCCATTTTATTTTCCTTTCCTAATTGTGTATAATAGCTCATCAGAGATTACCCCTTTTGTCCACAGTGAATGGGTCATTCTGGGCAAGACTCAGGTGTTCAGTAGCCAGTGCAGGCAGTGGGTCTTTCTTCAAGGCGCTTGTCAGAGCAGTTCCCACAGCAGCAACACTCATTCCAGCTACATTACAGGTATGTTGTTATTTAATCTTTGAAGCGTGTGTGTGACCTCGTCCATGTATGGTTTATATGCACCATCTGCGGTTTCTCTGTGGATACATGTGTGTGCATGTTAATGGTCTGGTCATAATCTATTTGGTCTGATCTATTTTGTGTATGTGTGTTCCAAAGGCTGCTTATCTGAGTGGCCCTGAAAATATCCTGTCTTATTTTAATTATCATGATTGTTATTATGGTTTGAGGTTTTATTATGAATGGTTTGGATGTGTGTGCCTTTGTGCTTTGCAAAGGGATCCTGCTTGCTTTCCAAGGGAAATACTCATCATTGTTACTATTATATACAGAGGGATATCCATACATTCTCTTGAGCAATCCACTCTATACTTCTCACAAGATAGAATATCTGGAATTTTGTATTGTGATGCTTCTGCATAGGCCTGTTCTGGTGGATTCTTTGAGATGGGAATGCAAAGGCATGAATTTCTGAATGCTTTCAGAACTTGTTGCTGTGTTCCAAAGACTGCCTTTCCGTGCAGCTCTAAGATAAGTATTATTTTAATTATTACCATTGTTGTGATGGCTGTGTAGAATCCAGCCTTCCCACTTACTATCTTATAATAACTTTACACTTTGTAGAATGGAAGTTGTTGCTGGACCAGTCCAAAGGACTACCTTAATGTGACTGTGTGAGTTCTCCACCCTTTTTGCATGTCTTGTACCTCAATTTTCTTTTTCTGTGTATGAGTTGTCAACTATTGGAGATTCAAAGACTGTTCCACCTCTTCTGGCTCCTTGGCTTTACCCCATCACTCAGACTGGTCACCAGTCTCCTCTAAATATATGTCTGGGTGCTTTGTGCTAGACTAGCAAAGGTTTCCTCCTAACAACCCCCGCCCCCTCGCAAAACACAAAGAAACCACAAATGTCTTCCCTTATAAACTGGGTTGTTATATCTACAGAAAGACAAATGTGGATTTGTACTCCTATAGGAAGGTTTTCACAATACTGCATTCATGGGGTACAGAAGGTGATTGCTGTGCCCCAAACCCAGACAACAAATTTAATTTGGCTTTACCTCCCCGATTACAATTTTCAACTGATCTCACAGTTCTCGTAAAACTAAAAAGATCCCATATGTCTGTCCATACCTCTTTTAGAGGCCAGGTTGGGTGGGACGATTCAACAAAAACCAAGAAGATTTCAAGACATGAGCCTGAAGGATGTAATTAAGGACCTTCCACCTTTCTTCTATAATTGCTGTCTAACATGTTTTACAATCTTACTACAGTAAGGAAAATTGAGGAATAATGGGATAGGAAAATGGTGAATCATGAATTGGGCTGACAATGTAAATCACATTAAAGCTATTGGGTAGGATGTTGATCCAAAGGAGGACATTCATGTGACAATGTGATCTCCCCATTCACTTCATGCTCCATGACTCTGTTTTTAATTTCAGTTGAACAAAGTTAATAAATTTAGTTATGTCTAAATAAGATCTCGATGAAACAAGAAACAAATTAGCATGAGCAAAACTTCAAACTTCTGCATGAACATTACAACATACTTCCTCTGTGATTTAAATAACTTTTGATGATTAGCAAGTATCTGGCATTTTTAGTTAGTCAGCAATAGCATTTAGATTTTGAAATTGTCAGCAAACTTGTTGAGTTGCAGGAAACAATGAGTTATTCTGTGGTTGCAACTCTAAATCTATTCAACACTAAAAAAAAATAAAAACCACACACACACACACAGAGCAGTGCAATGGCTGACACACCCATAGAATCTATGGAAACTTTGCCAGATTATCCCAATCAGAGGCAGAACTGGTGACAACACTCACATGCCACACAGGTACGATTTAGAAATGTATGAACAGAAGTGGTAGCAATATGCTCAAATTTCCATGTAGATTGTGAGGCCAAGACTGTTCTGTGTTATGTCCTTTTTCTCCCTTGTTTTCTATCCTCAGAACTCCTCTTGGGCCCAGAGGGATTTTGCTCTGGCCTCTGCACCCTATAATCTGAATTATAATCTGTGTAGAGTTTGAAGACTGGTGGTGGTGTGCTGTGACTGGATACCGAGTTAGACCATATTCTATGCTGTATTGCCCATGAAAGCAGGCAATACAGTGCCCATGAAAGCAGGGACAGCTATTTTTTCAATTTGCCTCTGTGGACTGGGCAATAAGAGGGAAAATTCCTGTGTTGGCACTGATGTAAAGATATGCCATTGAGATGGACATGGCTGCAGACTGAACAGGAACTGGATATAGCATAAATGTGCTTCATCTCTGGCTTTGATCTCGAACACTAATACCCTTTAAGCCCCTCCCAGGTTTAGTAAGAGCACACTTCAATGCAGCCATGGCCATGCATTTAGGAAGAATTGTACTGAGAACAATTTGTGCCACTCTGTTCTGCCCAAAAACCCTGAAAAGGCCTCGGGGCTGATCTGCACACTGGGAAAATTAGAAATTAGGCCTGAGTGGCTAGACAGCCAGCTAACTGTAGTGTGCACAGCAGTGTTTCTAGTCCTGTAATGTTGTTTCTTCCTTTGCCATCAAGAAGGATAAATAGCCACTATGACTGTGATTACAGTGACCATTTAAAATATAGGGTAACTTAGCACAGATATTTTTCAGATCACTTTCAGTTCTTTCTTTTTTTCACCCTTTTAGCAGTAAGCACCCTGTTCTTATTCTTTGTATTAACTGCAGAATAAGCAAACTTCTTACTGCAGGCAAACTAACAAGCTACTGAAACTGGAAAACAGAACAAAGTACAGTCCAAGGGGGTGGACCCAACTCTGGCCCATAATATGAAGTACTGATATTTAACTCTAAGGGTTGTGTTACTGTAAAGAGTGCTTTTTTCCAGGATAACTTAAGAATTAAAGAATGATTATGGTTATGAAAAATCCAGCCTCTGTCAGGAAAAATCTTATATTAATACATTTTTGGGGGTTCTCCCAGGTGAGGCTTTTGTTTTGTTTACTGAATTCTTAAATTGTTCCTGTATGTAAAAAAAGTCATTCTTGAAATGGAGGCTTTAATTGCCTGTCATGAGATGAAGCAATGCTTTAAGGGGTAATGCACCCACTTACTGCAGTCTGGTTACAGGGCTGGCCATGCCCCACTGAGAAGAGCTCCCTGGAGTTGCTCCTCCTCTTCTCCATTGTGACCTGCTTGTTCACCTGCCTCTTGCTTTGGCCCAGCCAGCAGCCATCGTAGGAAGGAGAAGCGGCAGATGCCCGGCCTCCTTGCTCGCTGGCTCTCCCCCATCAAGCAAGCTATGTAGAGGAAGAGGATGAGCAGGGGGCTGAGAAAGAAGAGGAGGAGGTACAAGAGCAGCTGGTGAGCACAGTTGTGAGAAGGCGAACTCCTGACGGATGGGGCCCACAGAGAATGCCTTACCCAAGGGTCCTTCAAAGCATGGAGCTACATAACACTGCCATCCATAACACATTCATTTAAGTGCAGCAAAATATCACTGAAGGGAAGCATAGATAATACCAAGCTAGATTGTCCAAAGGGTAAGTAAAAGACAACTGCTTGTACACTGTATATACAGAACACAGAGGTTTTGGCCTCATAAAGACTCATAGGCTTACTTAGTTTACTTAGCCTAAGTTAGCTAGTATGTAGAGAGACAAGTGACGAAGGCCTCAAAGCCTCTCCCAGTTGGACCTTCCCTGCCACTTCTCCCCAGGGCCATTTGCCATCTGCATCAGTGATCAGGGAAAAGATTCCAGGAGAGAAAGGGAGGTAGATGCGGATAACTGTGGTCACCAGCTCCTATTCCATCTGGATTTTTCATGCTTCTGGAGCCATCTTTCACCAACTTCCCTGTGAGAAGGATGTCCTATGTTAATGATATTATTTTCATTCTATTCTCAGCTGCTTGGTAGGATTTGTATCCAGAAAGAAAGCATACAAATAATTGTGATAAATACATAAAAAATGAACACACACACACGATGGCAGAGGGAAGAAATGTAAACTGTAAAGTCAAAAGAAAATGAAATGAAATATGTACAGCTTGTAAAAATTGCACGACAACTTAGCAACTATACAAACCTGGTTGATGACATCATTAGCATTCTGTCATTGGTAAGCTAATTAATTGTGACATGATAGTGGTACTTACAGAAAATGTTTTCATCTACCTCACAGCACATTACTTATTTAATATTTCTGATCACCCATGAACATTCTTATGATACATGCTACAGTGTAAGCAATAATAATAATACATGTACAATATCTACAAGCCACTTGATCTTTTTCAGTTTACATACTTTGCAGTATTTTTATATCAAGCATTACACTTCCTCCAGTTGTTGTTGTTGTTGTTGTTTTTTTTTAGTGCTTCCCAAATTAGAGCAGTTCACAGCCAGAAAAAGTAGGCAATACACTCTAACTAATGTGAACATGAGGTCATTCATCCAATGTGTACCAACAGGTATGCGTTGGCAGAATAAGGACATTCTGGAACTGTTGTGTCTCCTGAGGACCTGGGCTATTTTTGTAATAAAGCACATTAATGTCTGCCTATGGAACTATCCTATAAAATAGGGGATGAAGAATAGCTAGCAGATGCAATGAGAACAGACATGGGTCTCGGACAGTTAATGTCTATTACTGGGCTCCGTATATAAGAAAAGCCCACATGAAAATACAGAATAGAATGAGTTTCCTCTGCAGCATGGCCAGGGTCAGCCCATGACATTTTGCTGCAAGAGGCAATGCCCAAGATGGTGTCTTTTCCACAAGAAGCAAACTGGACTGGCAATTAATTTTACTTTTTCAGCTCGGAGGATGGGACAATATCCTTTACCACAGCTGATGGCAGCCGGCTAGTTCAGGCAAGTGGAGAGAGCAGGCTTTTAGGCGCACCTGTGTGTCCCCCAAAGAGGGGATAACTTGGGGAATCCCAGGAAAAACGGCCTGAGGACTGCCACTGCTTGCCTCACTCTGCCTAATAAAGGTGGTGGCCGGGCCTTTAGCCGGGAGCGAGCTAGTGGCCCCCCTTTTTACAAATAAATAAATAAATAAAACACTTCTACATTTTATCTTGAAAGGCCTTCAGACCAAATGAATTACAACACTCCACTCGTTTGGCGCCCCTCCCGACCTTTTAGGCAGCCGACTCTCGGCATGTACCTAGTTCACAGCCCAGTGATTTCTCCGAAGGAAGCATGCTTGAGTTCAACGAGGCTCACTCCTCAATCAGCATGCAGAGACAGACCTCGCCAAATCCAGTGAGGACTGCCAAAAGTTTAGGCCCCTCCCCCACTCCACAGACATTTATTGCAAAGAATGTTCTAAAATGCGTTTAGGCACTTGATTCGGGACCTCAAGATAAGCCAAAGTAAGAGCGGAGCTACCCCGAGTCAAACTAGGGGCGGAGACAGGCTGGGCTACAGCGGGTTAACAATCCCTGAACGCCTATAGGGCAGGCTGGGCGGAGATTGCCATTCAGATCTTGGATAGGAAGAAAGTTACTGAGTGTTGGGAGAGAGTAAAGAGAAAGAAGGCGACGGCGAGCCGTCCAAGAAGTGGGAGGAAAACAAGAGGGAGAAAGACACTCTCGCGCATACACACAGCCATTAAGCAGGCAGGTCCAAGCAGGGAAAGATGATGAAAAGATTGCCGAGACAGGGCCTTGGCGATCTCCACGGTTGAGGAGGCGCTCCGACCGTCGCGCAACTTTGGGGTCGCTGGGGAGCGCAGCACCGAAGCGAGGATTGCCCGGCAGGGACGCTGCCATGGACGGGGTTGTCGTGGTGTAAGAAGGAGCCGGCGTCTTCTCGCTGTCGTCCCATCTTCGCTTTTTTCCCGCGTTGCCTCCGTTGCCCGGACCGGCCCGAGCAGGAATGCCCAGGGTCGCGCCTGATCCAGCCGCCGAAGCGACCTGCGCCTCCCGCCGCCCAAGCGGTGGCCTTCGCTAAAGGCGACCGCGCTGCTCAGAGAGCGCTGCCGTTCTTCCTTCGCCCTCCCGAGCTGCACAAAAGAGTTCAGGGGACTTTTGTTATCCCCCCACCCCCCACGTCTCACGCTGAGGTGGTCGACATGTCCCGCGGGAGGGGGATCCTGCCATACCCCGCCGCTGCCTATTTTTGCATCTTTTCCTCCTTTATCCACAGCGTTAGCGGTAAGTGGAATTCCTTCAGAAACAAACTTATCACCCTGGATTCGTACTATAAATCAGCATGTTTGAATGGTGCTGTGAAGGAGGGAAATAAAAGTTGCGTGAGTACTTTACGGAGTTCCGTTGCAATTCCAGTACCACCGCCTCCCCCACCAACCTCAAATTTGGCATACTCCAACCATAGGGAATCTTACTGAATTAATTATAAAGAGGTGTGTATTAGTCAGAGCAATGTCTGGCTCCATAAACAAAGTTTATTTGTGACTTGATTTTTAATTCATTTTTGTAAATTTCCATGCTGCCTGCCTCCACATCTTCAAACAATAAAAGTGGTATGTTAAAAATGCATGGAAACACACAAAAATTGCAGAAGTTAGAACGCATGCCAGTAAATAGATGGTAATCATTCTTTACAGTGCTAAAAATAGTTATCAATTATGCCATCTCAAGCATTTCGAGACTCTTGGGTTCTTGAGAGTGAAGATCAATAAGTATCAAAGGCACAGTCACTGAGCTGAATTGAAGTGTGCGATCTGGTTCCTTCCCGGATGACAACAGCTTCCAGCATCCTTCAGCCATCTCTGTAGGGCCCCAGCTCAGGGAAAGGCTGCAGCATGCATACTTCTTTGGAGGTGCTTAATCTCCTCAGCATTTAGGAAAACTATAATTGTTTTGTTGCTCTTGTGTTGAAGACATTGAGGGACACAGGCAACTAGCCAAATGGCTTTGGTTTGCCAAGTATCTTGGGCAACCACTTGTGGAAATGCAGGCTGTGGCAATAGAAGCCAAAGGATATTGGCACTACTGTATCAAGAATGCAGGTGCCAGGTTTTTAATACTGATGAAGGATCTGCCCCTGGAATATTCCTATATGATTCTCTTACCTGGACTATGCCTTTTCCGAAGAAGAATAAAGGTATAAATATTACTATGTATATGTATTGTGTATATAAATATTATTGTGTAAATATGTATGTAAGAGTGGTATTATGTTTATGGACATGTATGTGTTCATATACATGAAGCCTTAGGGAAAAATACCTGCTTTCTATGCAATCTTCTAATTCACTTCTTACAAAGACCACTTCAGAAAAGCAGCGACCAAAGATGGGTCATGTTTATCCTACAGCACAAGAGAGGCCTCTGTGGTGGGTTTTTCCATCTGAGCCAAGGTAAATGTATGCTGTGGAGGTGTTTATAGCATTAAAGTGGGCTGTCTTTATAAGTAGTCTTTGGTAAAGGAGGGGTTTAACCTCAAAGCTTAGTCCCATGTTGCTTTACTGAGGCAGTGTTTACAAAAGGTATTGATATGGGAAGGGTTTAGAAATGGCCAAAGGTGCACAGGCATGTAAAATGTGAATCGTGCGAAGTGAATGAGGCAGCTTTCTGAGGTTAGGTTGGCTTTGATAGCTATGTTTGACTATCTGTTTCTCAAACAGGGCAGGAAAATTATTAGCTATGTCTTTCCTCATTCCCTCTCCCATTTAGCACTGAAACAAGTTAGAAATGGTTGTGGATGTGTAATGTTGCTGCAGCAGCTTAGATTCTTCCAGTTTCTTACTGCTGGGATAAACTATTCCATTTCAGAGGAGATTGTGCAGAAAAACCTGAAGGGGCCTTGTCATATGTGTTTTACTCTTCTGCTATAGTTGAAGCAATTTTGAATTGGTGAATGTATGCTAGACTACAAGCACAAAGAGAACTTGCCTTGATGCCATATTGTATGGTCAACTGTCAATCCAAGCCCAAGCATTCTGAGATCTGACTTTTCATTTCTTGTCTTGAAAAACTTACACAATTCAATGTTTTAAATAACTCTATATATTACATGATTTTTAAATTGCCCATTTGCAGCCCTGTTTCCATCCAGGGCAAAATGCCACTGTCTCCCCATGCCAGTTACACTTTCAGCAGAGGCATCTGTCACTCCATCTTTCAGGCTCTTCTTTGTATAAGTTTTCAAATATAGGAAGGGTAACCTAATATGGGCTAGGCATGGTGAATAATGCTGTTTGACAGGTAAGCATACACAGCAAATATTACAGTAAGTTTGTGGAGAGTTACCTGGGACCAAATCCTACTGAACTTGTTGGACTGCACATTTAAGAGGTACACTATGCATAATCTAGCAAGATAACTTCTAGGAGCTTTTTCATTACCAAAGTTAATTTAATTTCTGATCCAATTATAGAGACATTGGTTGCAAGTTTTCTTTGCAAGTTCATTGTGGAATAGAAGTGACTAGTGTGTTTTTGCAATTGAATTGATCCAAAGGGCATCTTCAGAGCCAGACTTGTCAGAGTAGAAGCCAAACAAACCACTAGGGAATCTTTTAAGTCGGGTGCATTCAAGTTTCTGCAGCCAGAAGCAACTCCAGTCAGTAGAAAAATTTGGCAAGAGACAAACCATTTCTGATGTAGGAGGGAACTATAACCTATATAGTCCAGTGTTCATTTCCTGATGGTTCCTCCTGGGCTTTAAATTTCTGCCTTCGACCTCCTTCTGCCTTCCACTTCCTAAAATCCTTCCACATTTTATACCATGAGTTCTGCCATTGCAACTTATCATCTGCCTTGTTATGCTACTGATTTCAGTAAAGAAAGAAAGTATATTTAGAATCCAGGTTCTGGTGGGCTGGGGATGTTGTTAAATTGATTAGCAATTTAACAAATAGAGAAATAAATAAGTATAATGGACAGGGGAGGGAATACTTGATAGAAGCAGATCTTAGAGTCTGTAGTTCTTGGATCATCATATTTCCTGGTAACTTCCACCTATGGTAAAAGCTAATGTTATTTGAGGTCTTACACCCAACAATTATAGTAACAAAGTCTGCTCTTCTGACATTAACAACAACAATACTCTTACCCATCCCTAAATAACTTTATTTAAAAATAAAGTGCTCTGATGTCCTTCACTATCGCCATCCCACACTTCAAGGTTATCCTAGGAACATCTATGCACAGGAAATCTTTTAAATAGCCTATCACATGTTTATTTTCCTTTAAAAGGTTCAGACTCTGTCTGCATGCATAGCAAAAACTATCAGTCAAGACAATTTATATTCTTTGAGGAACTGGATACTTTTTCTTTGCAGCAATTGCTGCTGCCATGCAACTGATCTAGAGCTAGCTCAGCCCAGTCCAACTATGTCAAGGCTTCCCTGTCCCTCTTCTGTTCACATAGGTAATTCTACATGATTTGTTCATCGTTCAAGGCTTCAGAGTTGGTCATTCTTATTGTACTTTCCTGCTTCTAAGACCTTTCTTGCTAAATGGGCTGTGAGATGTGTAGCTTGCATATGAAACATGGATATGAAACAGTTTTGTTTTTCTTGTTAGGGAGGGAACTGTAGCAAAAATCCCTCATTTCAATGTATCCATGAACTTGATAGCTGTTGATGCTAACACTTAGTCCCTCTTGTGAAGTTGAGTTGGGAGGTTCCCTTCATACTGGCATTGAAAAATGGTAGGTATATCACCTGTTTGTCTGGAGGCATATAGTGGATCTTGTTAATTCCAGTTCTCACTTACTAAGGAGCAAGCTGTTCTTCCCAGTTGTTCAGATGGAATACTTGAACATGTGTGGGCAGTATTTGCTTGGGGCTCAGAGATCATGTTCCATTTGAGCTGAGGCTTGCAGCCTGACACTTACTCTTAAATAAGCTTGCCTACATTCAGTGAGATTTCAGGATTGTTGCTCTGGTTCTGGAAAGTGTTTTCAGTGTGTATTTCTAGTGTAAATGATTGTGCGCCTGGAATCTTGTGCTCAGCTGAACAGGCAGGGCATCCTTACTCGTATGGCATATGTGTTGCTGGTGGGAAGCATGGCTAACCTCCATCCTTCTGTTGCTGTTTAGTTATCAGCTCTGTGTGAAAAGGAATGTCATACTCCAGGGAACCGAAACAGCAGGGATACTCTTATGTTTGTTCTGAACTGCATTTTAATATAGCAGCACTTTAGAAAATGCGTGTGGGTTCTCTCTATGTTTTTGTTTTAATTTTGAGCTCTTTGAAAACAGGAGTACAATTGAATGTTATTAGTTCAATATTGATTGATTACCTTCTGTGCTGTACTATTTAACTGCCTGTGGCACAGGATTAGAAATGTTCTTAATATTTGTATTCTTCATGAAAATAGCTTCCAGATATTGCTGTATTTTAAATAAACTTAATACATTTTTGCTTCCTTTCTGCTAAGGCACCAAAGATAATTCATAATTTTAATTAAATACTGGAATGAACAAGTGACACCACAGTAGGGGGAAAATACCATAGGCTGATTGAAGGTCTCTTCTGGAGCATGAATTGTAGAAATTGAATTCAGAACTGGATTTTCTGCTAATTGAGTAATACATGAAATAAAATACTAGTGCTGGGTAGGCAGTTTGCTTTTTGCTGAGTGCTGCAGTCAAGGCACAATATAAACTGGAATGCCACTGCAAACTTGATATTTTAATTGCATTCTTAAGAATTACATATTAATTCTGCAAGCACACTAAATGCTAGGCTGCAATTACTGGGAATGTGCCCTATACTTTGTTAAAGTTGATAGTATTCTGAGTTTTGAAATGTGTTTGGATTAAAGATTCTGACTGAACAACAAGGACAATTACTTAATGTGAAATAAGCAACTATGTCACAGAGAAACAGATGGAGGAATCTTCATCTCATTTAGTTTTTTGCTTCTGAGTCTTCACCAGACCTTATTAGTGTATTTTCAACTCGATTTCCATGAATGCCAGCATTAGAAATACACAAGATATAACTGGTCTACCACCTCTCCTGCTGTCTCCATCCTATGTGAATTCTCAGAAAAGTTCTCACAAAAGTGCTTCTGGAGAGTGTCTAGCTTTATTGTAGTTAAAGCCTTAGAAATCTGTTACTTCAATTGCAATTTCATTGGGGCATGAATGCAAGAGGAGAACAAGAAGTGTAACAATTACTTCAAAGTCCTCATTTTTATCACAGGTATTGTTTCTGTTGTGCTTAAAAGCTAAGCATTGCACAGAAAGTAAAAAGTGATAAAACACTGCTCACAGGCTCAAAATGTTATATTCACTGGCACAAAAGGAAAGAGGGGGAAATAAAATAAATTAGTGGGAGGTGGTAAGCACAAGGAAGGCCAGTGGATTTTAACTTAGGATGGCTATTTTTTTTAAAGAGTTGTCTTAGGCACTATTTAACAATGAAATGTGTTCATAAGTCAGGAGGAATACCTGAAAAACTCTCAAAGAGTAAATAGAGTGGGGCTTAGAGTTAGGCTAACATCTTTTCAGCTGTGTTTTGTGTATAGAATATAAGAATGAACATCATAAGCCCTTGTGTCTTATTTTATTCTTTGCCAGCATCCATAGCTGCTAATTCCTCATGACCCCGACTTGCCCACTGGAATAAACCCAGTCCTCCAGTTATGAATGTCCAACTTAAGAACAATCCCTACTTATGAAGGAGCACATCTAGAAGTTCTGCCTCATCTTCAAGCAGCAAACGGGCACCTGTGGGTGGTGGGTGGCAGGCAGCGGGCAGCGGGCAGCAAGGAGAATAAGGAAGGAAGGAGGGATAAAGCGGCGAGCCGTGAAGTCAGAACTAGTATAGTAGCTTTTGGTGCTCTTGAAAAATTAGCATATCCAAGCCAGTGTGTTTCAGTTCCTGTGGAGTTAGTATGTGTAGTTACTTTATTATTACTGTATTTTTATCATTATTAAAATGCTGTATTGTGTTTAAGAGTTATCTGGACTCTTGTATGAATTACATGTTCATGTGAATTAGTGTATATGGAAGTGTTTCTTAAGGGTTTTGTATGCTTTATATATGTGTGTGATCCGACTCACGTACAAATTCACCTGAAAGACAATCTCAGGAATGGCCCTCGTTCTTAAGCTGGAGACTGAGTGTACTTCTGCACCATTGCAGAAGATCAAGCCAAATAGCCTAACAAACTGAAGGTAATGTCATTAAGTTGTATTGACCAGTAGCCGCAAAGTCTAGGCCCAGAAGCAGCAGCAGAGAGACCCAGTGATTAGCATAGGAGAGGAAGCATGGAAAAGCGCAGGTCCGAAGAGACCCCTGGGAAGCAGAGGAGGGAGGAGTCCAGCTGCATGGCCTGGACAGGCAAGGTGGAAGAATGGGGTCTGGCAGGAGATAAGGAAGAAGAGGGCTTCAGCTATAAGGCAGTATAGAAATAGAATAAATGATAAATGAAGGAATGGTGGGACTTGCCTGCAGGCTAAGCTAGTGTAGGAGCTGCAGTGTATGGAAACCTGGGCCTCTGCTGTTGCAGCGTCAGGACCGGAGAAGGTTTCCTGTGGAAGAACCACCCTTTCCTGGGATAACAGAAGAAAACGGGGAGGCCTAGCTCAGTTGCAACTAGAACAGAATGCCCTCTCTGGGAAGCGTGGAGTCCCCTGAGTTCCCTTAGCTCCACCCAAATGGGAGCATCGTTGGTTTCCCTGCCAGGCCTGAAATACTGTGTTTAATTCTGTGCCTGATCAAATGCAAAGCTCTGGAAAGTTGAGTCATGAGCATTTGCCTCCCTTTTCAGCATTGGGTTCCACAAGGCATTTGATGCAAAATGGTTGCCTTTAGAATGTTATAGCCCTTCTGTCTTGACTTAAAAAAAAAGAAACCAACAACAACCTTAATTTTCCAAATGGACTGAGTCATGCTGCCAACACCCAAACTTTACATGTTGGCATATACTTCTGGAACTCTGAACTTGATGATACAGGGAGTGTTCTATGAAGAAAAACTTGAAATCTGACATCACAGAGTCAGAGCCTGTTTGATCTTCATGCTGCATCTAGTCTGCCATATGGCTTGGTCCTTTGTCTTTGCCATTACAACTAACTGCAGTGTGCATGGAGCAAAGTGGCCAGTGCTTCTGTTGATCCTGAAGGATGACTCAGTGGACTGTACCTGTGCACCTCGACAAGGATTTAAAATCCAGTTATGGCTCACTTTCTCCTTGGACTACTATTCTAGTGTCATCAGTTGAATCGTTTAATTAGCTATTGACTGTGTAAATATTTGCGCACCTAAAAATAGAAACATCCATAAGATTGATTGCTTTTGTCTCATCTATACATACTCTGCTCCTCTTTTCCTTTCCTTTCATATTTGCATAGTTGTTAGATTGTAAGTTTGTTGATTTGTTTGAGTTGTGCTCTGCTTAGGTGCTCAAGGAATAATTTGAGCATAAGGCACTGAAATCTAGAGAGAAGTAATCTTGCAGTATGATATATGGCTTAATTATCAAAGTACTTCTGTGGCAGCATGATCCATATCAGAAGCGGAAGCCAGTTCACTATAATTTATAATAAAGTGCCTTTCAGCCCCTTTAATATAATTTCTGGATCTAAATCATGCTGAACTTTTAACTGCATCTGTTTAATTGGCTAAATATCAAGCTGATATTTGATACATCACAGGCAATTTGATAGAAGAGCTTTGGATATTGGGTGATAAAGAAATGTAATAAATTAATTAATAAAATAATGTCAGACCCTGCAATTTAGAAAGGAGACTAACCAATTAAATATGTAACAAATATGTTTAAGACAGTAAACAGTATGGAAGAAATTAATATGCTGACAGTTTAAATCTCAGTAACACCCAAGTAGGTTGTAGGTGTAAAATGAAGTAGAAGTATTTATTCATGTGCAGTTAAGTTCATTGCACTATCACACAAATGAATCCACTTCCTTCTGTGTTTGGAGATCAGGCTATAGAGCACCTATCAGCGTAATTCTTTCCTTCCCTGCCATAGCACAAGCTTGTTGGGAGTGTCGTCATCATGACTCATGTGTTCCCATGAGGCTCTTCATGGTGAGCCAACAGCCATCCATGGCTTGGGCATCCCCACTTTAGCCAGGATGCCACTGGGGGAGGATAATATGCTGTCTCAGAGGAGCTACATACGGAAGAACAGTTTGTACCCTTAGCCAATAATATAATAGTTCCCTCCCCCGCAAAAAAAAAAATCTGGATCAATTAATGCTGCATTATCAGAAGACTCTTGTACTGGTTGTTGCTTTGGTTTCTGTACAAGAGGTAATTTTAGAATTCTTTACTCCTTTTAAGATTGGTTGGTTGTTGGTTGGTTGATGGAAGAAAGAGAATAGCCTTATGTCTTTAAATACTTTGTTTGATTACCAAGCATTTTAAAAATTATTATATACAAGCAACAATCTATGCTGACTCTACATAGCCAATGTAATTTTGTGGGGGGGGGGCGGCAGGGGGGAATCTGGGTTGAGCATTGACCAGGATAAATAAATTAGACTTTTAACATGGATATTTTGTGGAAATTACTCTTTAAAAGAATAAATAGACTAGAAGATGAAGTGAGACAGTTTTATTAATAGTGTGTGTGTTAGAACATGGCATAAAAAGGAGCTTCTGCAATTAAAAGGTCGGTTTCAGGTCAGTGCAATTTATTCCTCTTCAGTTTCACAAGGCTTCATTGAAACTCTGAAGAATTCATTTTTGGAATAGGGAACATTTAGGATTTCATTCTATGGTGGTTTAAAGGTAAAGTACTATACTGACTGGCAAAATCAAATTGGTTTAACTTTCTTGTATTTGAGAGGATAATCTGAATATATTTTATGGAAATAGTTGAATTTCTTCCAAAATTATTACATACATACTTTAGAGAAAGGCAAAACCTCTCATAAGTTACAGGCTTGCTTAAATTCCAAAAACGATGCATAGTCATTTTCACTGTGCTAAATTACTAATGTTTCTACCACATTGCAAGCAGGCTGGATAGGGGTTGGAGGAATGATCCCTGTTATTTGGTTGCCATGTGCTTGGAAAGATCCTGATGGTACCTGGGAATTTTAAATATTTAGTTCCAAGCAAGCTTGTCCAAAAAAAAAAAAAAAAAAGGTTCTGGGTACTTACTGATTTTTTTTCATTCTTTAAGTTTCATCTTGCTTTCAGTGTAAGCTGCCATCTTTTTTTCCCCCTTAGGTCTCCTATTTATTTATTTATTTATTTATTTATTTAAAACATTTCTATGCCGCCCCATCGCAATAAAGCTTCGGGGCGGCTCACAAAACATCAATAAATAACAATATAATAAAACCCCAATACAATAAAACCTCAGTGCATTCTCGACTAAAAATTTAAAAAAACCCTAGTTAAATTAATAAATTAACAATTAAAATAAGTTTTAAATAAAAAGGTCTTAGCCTGGCGCCAAAAAACAAATAATGACGGCGCCAGGCGGACCTCTCTGGGGAGCGCATTCCATAAATGGGGCGCCACCGCAGAGAAAGCCCTCCTCCGGGTACTCACCCTCCTGATGTCATTCACAGATGGTTCCCGGAGGGCATCTGCTGCTGACCTCAAGGGGCGGGAGGGCATATATGGGAGCAAGCGTTCGTTTAGGTATCCAGGTCCCAAGCCATTTAGGGCTTTATAGGTCATAACCAACACCTTGAATCGGGCCCGGACTTCAATTGGGAGTCAGTGGAGCTGACGGAGAACTGGGGTTATATGAGAACAACGCCCAGTCCCCGTCAGCAACCTGGCAGCTCTATTCTGCAGCAATTGAAGTATCCAGACTGTCTTCAAGGGTAGCCCCAAGTAGAGCGTGTTATAAATATCTAATCAGGAAGTTACCAGCGCGTGTTTCACTGTCGCCAGGCAGTCATTCTCTAGGAAGGGACGCAGCTGATGGATCAGCCAAAGCTAAGGAAGGCGCTCCTCGCCACCGCCATCACCTGGGCTTCCAAAGACAGCTCAGGGTCGAGGAGCACTCCTAAGCTGCGAACCCTGTCCCTCAGAGGGAGTACAACCCCATTTAGGACAAGGCCCAAGTCCCCCATCCCAAGGTCCGAACCACCCACCAACAGGACCTTCGTCTTGTCTGGATTGAGCTTCAGTTTATTGGCCCTCATTCAGCCCATTACCCCGACCAGGCACCGGTTCAGCACAGCGACTGCCTCACCTGGATTGGTAGAAAACGAGAGGTAGAGCTGGGTATCATCAGCGTACTGATGATTCCGCAGCCCACAGCTCCTGATGCCCTCTCCCAGTGGTTTCATGTAGATGTTAAAAAGCAAAGGGGACAAAATGGACCCCTGTGGAACTCCATGGCATAACTGCCATGGCACAGAGCCATAGTCCCCCAGCACCACCTTCTGGAAACGGCCATTAAGATAGGAGCGGAACCACCGCCACATGGTGCCTCCAACTCCCAATCCTGCTAGCCTATTCAGAAGGATACCATGGTCGATGGTATCAAAAGCCGCTGAGAGGTCCAGGAGAACTAACAGGGGCGCATTCCCCCTGTCTCTCTCCCTGCAAAAGTCATCGTACAGGGTGACCAAGGCAGATTCAGTGCCATACCCGGGTCTGAAGCCGGACTGAAATGGGTCCAGATAATCAGTGTCATCCAAGAGAGCTTGGAGTCATCCCGCCACCACCTGCTCTAGTACCTTGCCCAGGAACGGGATGTTGGCCACTGGTCTGTAATTGGCAGCCACCTCTGGATCCAGGGATGCCTTCTTTAGAACTGGCCGGACTACTGCCTCCTTTAAAGGGGCAGGTACCCGGCCGTCTCTTAAAGAGGCGTTGACCACCTCCAGGATCCAGGTCCCAATCCCGTCCGTGGCTTTCTTAAGTAGCCAAGATGGGCATGGGTCTAGTAAGCAAGTGGTAGGATGTACTTGTCCAAGCACCTTGTCCACATCATGAGGCTGCAACAACTGAAATTCATCCATTAATTGTGGACTGGACGGCGTCGATGGCAACTCCCCAGTGAAACCTGATTCAATAGCAGAGTCAAGCTCGTGGCGAATCTGAGTGATTTTCTCCCTAAAATGCTTGGCAAACATTGCAAACATGCGCAGGATTGTGCCTAAGGGCACAATCCTGTGCATGTTTTGACAGAAAAAAGCAAGGCAGACTAGGCAACACTAGAGCGAATTGTAAGGGTTTTTTCTCTCCAGGAATACATAGGGTTATGGCATAGGCCTTTTAAAATCTGCGTCAACTGGCTACCCATTTTCTCAACACTACCACTCCATGTTGAGAAAAGGTACAGTTCTTATGTTTCTGCCTTTTGTGATACTGTTTAAATGCAAAGGAGTCCTGCTAAAAACATGGTGGAAAGTAATAATAGTTCTACAGATGGGAAACTGTGTTGTGTTTTTCCCAGGATACTTGACCAATACATGGGAAGCTAGTATGATTATGGCAGTGTTTACACCACAGAAGGGTTTAGTAGTCTGTGACATACTTTGGAATTATCATGCAATCTGCTCGTCCAGCATGTCAGTGTGCCAAGAATGCAGTGACCAAGTTGCCTTCAAAATAAGACCCAGCTGTAGCTAGCGGGTGCAGCTATGAACAGCTCCATCTCTAGTGCTAAAAGTGCTCTCACTCAAGCAGTTCTACTGTAGAAATGTGCAATCCAAGAGGTTTTCATACCTTCATGGCCAAGGTTCATGTGTGGTTCACTGTCCTGCCCTGAGTATGTACCCAAGTATAAAAATAAGATCTTTATTTGTTTTTGAATCTGACAAATACAAGCCTTTCCATAGGCCAGGATCAGTCTGCCTGGAGTCTTAGTTCAGCTCTACTGGGTTGCTCACATGGTCCTGTCCCCTTTCCTTCCCCATAGATTGTGTGCTGATTTACTAAGTTTTACCCCTTTCCCCTGTTTTAGAGTTAAACAGGGGAAAGGGGTGTTTCCTCTCCTAAGGTCTAGTTACTGACAAGAACTAAGCTGAAATATGTTGATGTTTGTGTACTTTGACCCACCCGCTTTGCCTTAAGCCTTGCCCACACTGAAATGCAGCCTCTGAGAATGTCCCTGAAATGGAATTTGGCCCTTGGGCCAAAAGAGATGCAGCACCTCTGTCTTACAGCAAATCTGCCTCCCCAAGAGTGGAGGAAGGCATTTGTATAGATTGCGTTCTTTTTAATGCCTTTGTAATATGAGGCAAATGGAATTATCGAGCACCTGCTACTGTTTTGGCTTTTTGGTAATTCTCTCTCTGTTGCTTTTTAAAGGTGTCAATATTTGCACAAGTGGCAGTGCCACCTCCTGTGAAGAATGCTTGCTTGTTCATCCCAAGTGTGCTTGGTGCTTTAAAGAGGTAAGTACTTACGTTCCGTTCAGTTCTCCTTGTTTAAAATATGTGTGTACATTTACAATTCCGAGTCAGTCGAACTTCAGTTCTTTCTGCTCAGGATACAGCTGTCACAAAATTATTTTGGAAAAGTATCCTCTGTTTCTGTGGTAAGCCAGAAACAAGCTAAAGACAATGTGAAATGCACCGACTCTGCCAGAAATATTTCTTCTGCATTTTAATTATTATTATTATTATTATTTTGCTCCAAGGGGAGTTTGGTGTAATTTAGAAGCTCACAGTGCATTTTGAACTGTGGTGTAATAGTAGTACTTAACTGGTTGTCTGAGCTAATAGAACAGTGCTCTCCAACCTAGAGTCTTCTAGATGTTTTGAACTGAAACTGCTGCCATTCCTGGCCATGTTGGCTGGGGCTGATAGGAGTTCAAGTCCAGAACATCTGGAGGCCACCAAAATGGGAATGGCTGTACGAAAACACTATTTTGCTATCCTTATAATTTTAGATTTACTACAAAAGTTTAACAAAAAGGAGGAATGACATTAATAGCAGGCAGTACAAGAAATTGGCATAAATCCCCCAAATGTATTCATTTTCAGATACCATGAACATGATAAAGCATATGACTTAAGTGCACAAGGATTTATTTGTATCTCTTAAAGTGCAAGGAGAATTTTTATAATTTAAAATATTTATTCACAAAATTAAGAAGATTACAGATTCCCTGTTATGATTCCATATAAATAGTTTGCTGTTGCAACCATTTTGTAGGACCATCAAATTCAATAAGACTTAAATGCATATACTTGGGTGTGAGCCTATAGCCTGTGTAATCTGAAATGGTATCCAGATAAATCGTCTTTAAAAGGCACCTTGACCTTACTTACTGGGTGTTTAGTGCACTTACATTTTCATTTAGCTATGGATATAAATACCCTATGGCCACATTTATATGTCCTGCTAAGCCATGCAATAAGCTGTGCAGTGTGGGTTGTTTGCAGAACAAATGAAAATGTTGCCAACAACTGGGCTCTGTGTGACTTGTTCCCTCCCCCTTCCCCCTCAGCCTGTAATCCAGTGTCCATCTTGCCTTCCACCTCCACTCTGATTGCTTCTCCCTGTTGGTTCACTGCCATTTTTTCTAAAAAATGTGCAATTAGGGGAAATTGAGGGGAAATCTGTGCATCGGTAGCAAAGGAGCAATTCATGCTTGCGTGTACATTCCCCTTCCATTTATTTCCCAGCATATATATTTTTGCAGAATTTACCACCATGTACTTCTCAACTATTACATTTTCATATACTTTTACAGGTTTTTCTTTAGAACTGTTAGTGAATTGCAGTAACCACAATGGTAACGTCTCCAAAAGGTAGATAAAAATCTACCCCATCTGGTCTAGCTGAGAGATTCAGGAGAGTTCTTTAAAGGTAGAGAGAATAGAGAGCGGTCAATTCAACATTTTGCTGATTTTTTTTCTCCTTTTACTGATGCTTTTCAACTGACAGCTAGGCAGGTTAACCCTGACAACTGTGCCCAGATTTGCCTACATGTATTGTCAGTTTCCATGGTATGTTACCTCCTCCATTTCACTGCTCTCTCTGACAGCTAAAACACAAGGAAGTTGAGCAGGTAAGACTACTCATGTTGTACTGTTTCAAGTGTATGCCTACACATATGATATCCCTCTATAAGTACCTCAAAGGCTATCTCAAAGAGGAAGGCCAAGATCTCTTCTTGCTGATTCCAGAGTGTAGGACGTGGAATAATCAACTCAAGTTGTGACAGCCTAGATTCAGGCTAGACATCAGGAAATGTTTTCTCACTGTCAGAGCTATACAACAGTGGGACCAGCTGCCTAGAGAGGTGGTGGGCTCTCCCACTCTATAGACATTCAAAAAGAAACTGGACAGTCATCTGAGTGGGATGGTATCAACTGGTGCCCTGCAACAGCAGGGGGTTGGACCAGATGGCCTTCTTGACCCCTTCCAACTCTATTATTCTATGATTCTATGACACACACACCACATTAAAAATGTAATTTTCTGAGACTGAAAAAAATAATCCAGAAAAGGGTTGATGAAGCAGTGATAGCTGCTCCAAAGTACCACTTGGGCAGTGGTGGAAAGGCAGAGGTTTGGTGAGATTGCAAAGAGCAGCCAGGGCTTTTGCTACTTTTGCTGAATCACCTGCTAGCTGGTGTCTACAATCCACAATGCAATTGGTTTGTCATGTTCAGACAGCAGAACTTCCTATTGTGGGTCAAAAACCCAAAAGGCATGGGTTGTCGGGTGCCTTATTTATGGTGTTTGGATGACACTGTGGCTAGTTCCCCCGATGGGTTGTTATGTCATACAAACCTGGTCTACATAAGGAATCTGACTTGTGTAATGCCGTGCTGATTGTTTTTAACATTTTGTTAACTGTTCTTCAACAGCTGCCTCTCAGATTTTGCGCTGTTAACATATTGTTCAATCTTCCCTATTTAGTTATTTAAGCAAGCAAAGAAAAAAGACATGATGTGCTTGCCTTCTCTATGCTTTCACTGTGATGGACCATCATTATTCTTTTACAGTGTGAATTTATACATGTCTACTCAGAAGTAAAGCCCATTCAGATCAGTAGGATTTACAGTTCATGTGTGTAAAAGACTGCAGCCTTAGCTTGGTTTGGGGGATTCAGGAAGATGCTTGGAGACTGTGGTGTTAAGTAGGAGGATTCTTTTTATATGTACACAACTCCTTAATGAAATAAACTACATATGCATAAGGTAGAATGTTCCCCTGCTCCCGTTAAACACTGCTCTGAGACATCTTGTATGCAGCTGTAAGAAGTGTTTCTGCCAAGTATATCAATGGTGGTGACATCAGAAAGAAAAAAAATATGGCTTGCAGTGCTCTGGGTATCCAGTAGTGTTGGACTGGATTTGTTCTATTTTTTGGCACAGACAAGCTAGTTTTTAATAGTTCTGCCAACACAAATATTTATCTGGTTTGTTGTGACCGCTAGTTCTAGGTCATTCTTCAGCAGTAATGGATGATGCTGCATTACCCAATCAATTATATGGTTTGGAAATTTTTCCACATTGACTGGAGGGCAAAGAGGGGAATAGACTGTTTATGGGAGATAATCCCTGTAGTCTACAGTAGCTCTCGATTTATTTACCCTCCTTGAATTGTGGAATTGCCAGAAACAGCAAGGTTTAAAGTTGTAATGAAATGTTATCATATCTGTTCTAGCTATGCGCAGTTGAAGCAGGCTTCTTGTTTCTTCACCACATTGCACAAATATTCCATATCTGTTGGAAAAAATTACAGATATTGCAACCCAGAAATATTATATTCTTAAATTTGCATTTGTAGCTCAAGAAAAAGTGTGGGTTTTTGTGGAGAAAATCATACCTTGGATCCAAGTTCATAAGGCACCACCCTTCTTCCCTCGTTTCGACATGTATGTGTTACATTGTCACTGTCAGGCAGAATTCCATATTCAGATTCATTTTCCTAGCCCTGAGTAAGGTGGAAAATGTGTCCACTTAATGGAATTTCAGCCAATTCTCTTTGTGCTGTTATGCCTTTAGTTTCCTAAATTGCATGTTTGTAACACAATACAAAAGTCAAGTTTGTTTCCCCCGCATTCTCTCTGGTGGCAAGTTTGACTATCGCTCTGTTCTCAGGATTGAGTCCCAAAGCTAGTTTGTAAACTCCCGTGTATCTTAACAAATCACTGTGCATTTTAATCTGCTTTCAGGAGCAACATTTTTGTTTTTGGAGAAGAAAAGTGGCCTTGGGCATTTCTATTCAGCAACATTTCAAGTTAACGTTGACCTTGAATTTGGCACAATATGGCCCAGATGCTGCTGATCTGCTACCCCAAACCTCCTTACTTATTTGTCATTATAAGCCTGATTGGGGATTGCAATTTAAATTTTGTTCAATTTGGTGCAGGTTTAATTTAACAGACAATGAAAATGGATTTTCTTAAGACATTTCAAATGGTGGGTAAGGGTCTTATAAAGCACAAACAGGTTATACCAGTCCAATAATTTTATGTAGTTAAAATAATTCATCTGACATCCTCAGAAGGAATGTTTCTGGAGGCATTTTCTGGAATTGAAAGTTCCCATTATATTTCTGTTTTCAAGAGGGAAATAGTTGAGGTATATAGAAATAACATTCTTTTGATATGTGTATGCCTTGAGGCTGAGGTGTGACAGAGGCAAAATATTTCAGGAAAAATGGTTAAAATTAAGAGAGAGTTACCAAGAGAAAATGATTGTCATGGGTTGGTGGGTTAAAAAAGAGAGAGATTGGCACAGAAATCAGAAAGTGCTGGAGTATGTATTATATCATTGTTAGTCAAGGAGGTTATTGGCAGCACTGTACATTTTCTTACACTCTAATTTATGTGGGGCGATAAACATTCAGCTCATAGTAAGGATTACCTTCAATTTACCCAGATTTTTCCTGGGGTTTGTATAGCTACCCTATACAAATATCTCTCTCTCTCTCTCTCTCTCTCTCTCTCTCTCTCATTCTCCAAAATGCAAAACAAAAACCTCTGTTGAGCATGTGTGTTTGTGTGTGTATGAAACAGTTGTGGTTTTGTGTTTTCTTAGTGAATATTCATTGCACAGAGGTTGGAAGGGGCTGAATGAAGGAGGAGAGCAAGGGGAAGTCCTGTGGGACTGAAATTGGAGGAAATGGATAGTGTTTTGCCCCCACGCAAGCATCTTAGGCCTCCACCAGAATACTTGATGAGCATATGCAAAACATGCTACATCAAGAACATGCAAATACAAGAGATCCTCATTATTTGCTGTGCTTTATGCGGGCATGAAAAGCTGCCTCACAGTGCATGTTAAATAGAAAAATCCAGATTAAAAAATATACTTGAAATTAATCCAAAATGTATGTCATTGTTTGAATGTTAAATATTTATTTACTGTATTTTTATTCCACCCTTGCTCAAAGGATATCAGGCTGGCATACATATTCTCTTCTCTTTTTATTCTCACAACCACCTTGTTAGGGTAGGTTAGTCTGGGTGATGGCAGGCAAATGGGCATCAGCTTCATAGTTAAACAGAGCTTCTAGTCCTATATTCTGTCCAATAGACTGCATAGATAGTAATCATAGTTCTGCCTACCTTGACTTAAGAAACCCTAGGCTGTGCCCCCCCCCCCCCCGCCCGCCCATGAGCTTTCCACATCCACTTGTTTCAGTTCATGCATATCTTCAGTTGCATATCACCCATCTTGGAAAAAGGCCACTATAGAATTTGTGCACTAGAATGCAAACACATAGAGTCTTCTGTGTGCTTGTCTTTTTTATGCAGTGGTGGTATATGGCAGATCCAGGACTGTCATCTCTTGTTAGGAATGTATGGAGATGACTTGGTGTTTGACAGCCTCTTGACCTTTTCCCCACCTACTCCTTCTAAAAGTGCCTGCCAAGAATTGTGCTATTGCATACGTGTAGGATGTGATTGTGCTTGCTTGCAAGTGTACTTCTGGTTTCGTGATAGAGGCTTACCAGGTAAACTGTGCTCAGAAAGTACAATTGAGGGAACACTTTAAAAATGCAGGCTTCTCTTTCTTTGTATCCTGGGGAGTGGATGGTGGGGTGTGAACAGGATGTGTGCAAGATATAAGAAGAACATAACAGGGATAGAAAAGACTCTGTCCGTTCTGGGTGATTTTTATTTATACATCATCTGTTTGTAACTTGGTAATTCCAAGTGGGCATATTAACTCCTCCTCTTCCTTCATTGAACTTATAATTTTCAGTACCCTGTGTGTTTGTACATACAGAGAGAGAGTGAGAGAAAGAGAGAGAGACGGGCATTGTTCACATTCTTCACGGTTTTAAAAAATGTAATACTAGAATGTCACTACTTGGAATGGCCAAGATTTACATTTCTCATCTCAAATATGCCTTCTAGCCAGAGATTTTAAATTTCAGTTAGACAGGAACTTGGATTCCTATGAAAGCCCCTAAATAGTAATATGAACTATTTAAATAAAGTACTTTTGGTGTTCAAAACAATGTTAAAGAGCAGTGTGTGTGTGTGTGTGAGAGAGAGAGAGAGAGAGAGCATGTGTGCGCGAGCGAGTGAGGGCTTAGTTAAATCATATCTTAGTTTGCAATATGTTTGGTATGCTTCACAGGTTTTATATAAGGATTACCAAAATACAGTCCATGAAAAGCTTTGAATACTGAGAAAAAGCACTATATAATTACTTGATTATTATGTCTGTAGTGATTAATCATTAAAGCATTCACCTGCATTTGCAGGGAATGTACAAACTACTTTTATGGTTGTAAGTCAGACTATGGGAGCATCAAGTCCAGTACTGCTTACTTCAATTGGCAGTGATTATCCCAGCTTTACCGCCCAAGATTCTCTTAACTTGGGGTGTATATTGTTGATCTTTTCCCCCAACATAATGAAAAGGGGTTTTGATATGAAACTATAGGAAAACCCTTAGCTTGTAAGAACATTAGAACACAGAAGACATAAAACATACATATAAGACATCTGAACAGAAGCTTTCTCAATTGGATTAACATCTTGCTCACATGATGGTCTGGATAAACCGTAAACGAATTCCACTCCCTTCAGCAGTTTCCATTGTCATTGTTTCCATTGTCATACATGACTTCTTCACTGCTGTCTTTCCCACCTACCTCATTCTGTCCCTAGAACCAGTCTCTCAGGCTGACCTGCCTTCCAGAGTGGTCATGAGGGGGCAGTGTATTAACCTCAAATGTCTGCTGTGATGAGCTATTTGTGTAATCTAAATGTAATGTGAAAAATGGCTTCTCAGGTAACTCTGTATGTAATCGTTATTCCTGGACAAACTGATAATCTTTTTCTCCATTCTTGAATTCTGCTTCCTCACAGGAATTTGGCAGCAAAAAGTCCATCACTTCAAGATGTGACTTCACTGAAAATCTAATCAGCAATGGTTGTGCAGGGCACATTGAGAGTACAAAAAGCAGCATTGATATAGTGAAGAACCTTCCTTTGAGCAGCATGGGCTCTAGTGGGGCCAATTCAGATGTCACCCAAATAATGCCTCAGAAGGTCTTGCTGAATCTGCGGCCTGGTGAGTTAGTACTGAGTATCTGTTACTTCTTCTAGATAATTTAACACGCAGCCTGGGAACTCTCAATGGCAGGGACAGACAACTTCCAGCCCACTGAAAGCTTTGTCCTGCAGCTTCCATTATCACTCTCCATTGCCTATGCCATATTGGACTGATGGGAGTTTTAGGCCAAAGCACCCCAAAGCAGGCCATGCCTGTTCTGTTCTGTGGTTGGGTTACGCACAATGCCAAGTTGTGACTTGGCTTTATGGATACCCTGAGTTTGTTTTCTCTCTCCTGTCCCACTCACATAATCCACTTGGCAGCAAGTCATAGTTTTCCACTGTACCTTGCAATATTGGGTTGCAAAATGGAATTAGACTGATTTACAATCCTGGTTTGCAGGGCAAACCATAATATTGATAAGGTAACCAGAACTGTAATTGTTGGAGTGCTGTTATCCTCCTTTGCTTTCTTGTGTACAGAGGTGGTTGTGCTGGTTTCTCAACCAATAGAGAGCAAGCTGGTAGTATTTAAATTAGTGAGAGATGAGATGTTATTGGCACTCACCAATTCAGGTTTCTTATAAACTTGAGTAAGAATAAAAGACTGTGGCATTTCAACATCTCTGATTCGTTTTCTGCAGTCCTTAATTTCTGGAGAGCCAGAGGAGCATCATCCAGGTGAACCAAGAAGTGATGGTAGAATATATCAAAAAAGCTATTATACAAATTATGTTTCCATTTTCTCTCCAGCATGTGAGAATCAGCATCCAAAACTTGATATCCACCAGCCACTAATATCGCAAAATGATTACATTTTTTCCAATATCAGTTCTTCCTTCCCTCTAGACTAAACAACATTGAGTTTGATTGTACTGGCATAGTGAAGTTTGACCTTGTGATCCAGAAGTTACAGCTTCCCATTTTGTTAGATTTTCAAACAGATGAAAAATAACATAGAAAAGGCTGCAGGAAGAGTTTGCAGAGAAGAGGCAGTAGTACAGTTGCAACACTTATGAAAAACCTACTTGCCCTTTGATATTAGTCTTTAAAACACAGGCCCTTTGTAATGAAGTTAAAGTTCAGTATGAAAGACAGATTCATTAAATGTTTGTGCATGTGCCTGGCATTTTTGTGCTGTGTTACCATCCAGGCAAACTGGAGACAGAGGGAATGAGCTCCCCTTCCTTTCCTCTAGTGACCATTTGTAGGGCAGAGTTTAGATTTATTTATTAATAATTAGCCTCTTACGATTCTCTGGTGGGATCCTCAGGTTCATAAGGAATCTAGATCCCTTTCCTCTACATTTCAAAGATGTTTGCCAATGTTTATCTCATCCTAGCATAAGCGATGCAATGCTCCTGATTTCTCCCTGCCCCACAGTAGAAATGCCGGGGTATTTCATATAAACTGACAAGTTATCTATCAGAATTCCGTTGCTAAGCATTCTTGGTTGCAGCAGCTGCTGCAGAAAGGGCATGTTTTTCTTGTCATAATCATTCTTTTTCCATTCATGGCTCTCATAGCACAGCAGGATTCATAGTACAGCAGCAGCTCCGGGGAGCATGCATTTTAAAGGGATTTGGTTTCCTATAGATTGTTCTGTCCATTGCAAATCATCAGCTATGGCGTGTAAAAAGGATATAGATGGTCCTGCATCTTCTCTGAACGTCATGAGGGCTGACTAAATCAATTGAAACAAAACACAAAAAGGAGATGCAATTTTGGAGTCTGTAATCTATTATGCTATATTATAGTTAATGCTATAAAATGACAATACATTTTATTGTATTGCCTGCTGTTGATAAAGGTTCACATTTGATTCAAGGCAAGTTCACACAGTCAGAATCATTTGCCACATGATGCATCCGGATTGTCCTGGAGAATGCATTTGTAAAGAGAAAATAATTGCTGAATGAGAACAAACCACTCTTGTGTGCTAGCAGTGGCAGAGTGGAAAAAAAGCTTTTCTTCAGCAGACCCATCTGTCACATCAATCACTTCTACACAGCGAATCTTTAGGCTGCAGGTGAAATTCTTACTTGGGGAAAAAGGAAATTTTATTCAGTGTGCAACATAATAAAACTGCAGTGCTTTAAAAGCGATGATAACAAAACGTGAAAATGATATACAGGCCCTTTTTAGCCCCTCTCTTTATAAACTGTACACATAATTGAAGTTGGCTGGCTTATAACTGGCTTTTATGGGAAAGAGAGGAGACCAAGGGCATGCTTATGGAAGCTAAAATATCCCCTTTCCCTCTGTCTTTTCTCTTTGCTTATCTGCTGTTCCTTTCTTTAGCCATTCTTGCCAGTGTACATATATTCGTCCCTCTTCTACTACTGCCAACCACCACCCTGCTTCCATCTAGCATCAATCCTAGGGGATATCTGTGCATAGAATATACCAAGTACATCCTTTTTGGGGGAGAGATAGCCTAGCTACACTTATCCATGCTCTGGCATCCTCTCATCTGGATTACTGCAATGCATTATACATGGTGCTGCCTTTTAGAACAGTCCAAAATAGAGCAGCAAGTTTGTTTATGAGGATTGACCGATGTGATCATATTAGCCTAGGACTTAACAATCTGAACTGGTGGCCATCTGTATCTTTGCCTGATTCAAAGTGTTGTTACATTCCGTGTACTAAATGGCTCTGGGCCAGCTTATCTGAGGGAATATTTCCCTGCATGACCCTATTCCATTTGTGGAATTAGCTTTACAGAGAGGCTTACCTTGCTGCCTACCCTGTGCTCCTCTCATTGACAGGTAAAGCCTCTGTTACACTTTTTTACTCTTTGTACTGCTGTTAGGTTTCTCTTTCTAGTCCAATAGCTAGAACTTCAGCTATTGTGTGGTATAGAAGTGTAATAAATAATCTGAAGAAACTTCAGCTGTCCCCCACCTGGTGCCTTCAGAATTGAATTGCAACACCCAACATTCCTGACTATTGCAGGGGGTCAATAGAAGCTGCTGTCCAAAACATCTTGAGGGCATCAAATTGGGGAAGACCATTCTGCACCTTGGTGTTTCACTTCAAGAGTGTAGGGTCTAAAACAAAATGCATATGTTTTGGATATTTTTTAAAAGGCTGTCTAAAGGTTTGCAGGCACTGCAGGTGGCACAGTGGTTTAAACCGCTGTGCTGCTGGGCTGGTTGATTGAAAGGTTGCTGGTTCGAATCTGCACAACGGGGTGAGTTCCTGTTCCTCCGTCCCAGCTCCTGCCAACCTTGCAGTTTGAAAGCATGCAAATGCAAGTAGATGAAAAGGTACCACTTGGGTGGGCAGGTAACAGCGTTCCGTGCACTTCGGTGTTTAGTCATGCTGGCCACATGACCACAGAGGCTGTCTGCAGACAAACGCTGGGTCCCTCAGCTAGGAAACGGAGATGAGCACCACCCCCTAGAGTCAGGCATGACTGGACACAATGTCAAGGGGAAACCTTAACCTTTAAAGGTTTGCAATACAGAAACAGGGCAAGAAACTCTAGTATTTTATGCTGGCTCCATTAGGAAAGGCCAGAGTTCTGGGATCACTTTTTCTTGATCATAGAATCAGAAAATAGTAGAGTTGGATAGGGCTGAGAAGGCCATGAGGTCCAACCACGGATGACCATCTACTGAGAGGAAATCTAGACAAGTGTGTTGTATCTGGGTACTGAAGTACATTGATCTTGCTAACTGTTCTAGAATGTAGACGGGGGAGGAGTATGGTTGTACATCCCTGAAACCATAATCTCCCATCTGCACACCTGGTTACCAGAAGAAATAATTTTTATTGTTGTATCCTTTCCAATGACTTTTATTATACAAGCTATGCCAGGATATAATTAATGGTTATAAGCAAGACTTCTGTTTTGGAAACAACTCCTAATAATAAATGTCAGGGAAATATTTTAAAAATCATCAGCTCTATGGATTGCTAGTTATGAGATGATTTCAGCTGAGTTGTCCAGGAACCCTTCCTTACTGCCCTGAAAGTTAAGGGATTGAAAAATTTGCTTGGTGGCTGCTTCTAAGTCACTCAGGATGGCGAGAATTTGGGCTCAGAATGTGATTGGATGGGGTACAACAGGATATTGCTCTCAGTCACAGCTATAGAAATCAATAGTTGGAAATGCTTCCCAGTTTTGATTTCACTTTCATCTCATTTTAAATGCCTGTTCCACCTTTCAAGTAAAAATAATTCTCGGAAGTTTTATAATAAATTTTAACCCTCCAGCCTACCAATATACTGCATTCCAGTGCCTCTTTTCTCTCTTTCTTTCTTAGAACAATTAATCATGGAAAATGGTGGTTCAGAGCAGATATCAACTCTTCTTCAGCCTAGAAACTGTGCTGATATCCCTTTCTCCCAAAATTAATTCAGATGGCACAGGCAGCTAAATGCTTGGAAAAATCCAGCCATATTTTTATTTGGGATGCTGTGAGGCTGAACAGCTTGGAAACTGCTGTCAGTTCTGCAGCACCTGGAGTCATCTTTGTGCACAGGCATTGCACCAGACTGCCACCGAGGGAGAAGTGAGACAGGAAGGGCTTCCCCTCAGCTTGGCAGGGTCCAGCTGCTATTTTGGCTCCTCCTCTCCATTCTTACAGAGGTGACTCTGCAAAGCCTTCTCTTTGGCCTAGCTAAGAACTACTCCACTTGGATTACTCCTTCCCTCGAACTGTCTCATGCATTGCCCATGGTACATGAATTTGCTTATTTTCCTCTTCCCCCTCCATCCTTTTTATTGTGTCTATTTAACTGTAAGCTATTCAGTGAACTGCCTTGAGTGGCAGAACGGGAGTAAAAGGGCTCCCAGTGGGGTACTGCAAGCCTATGGGGCCCACTCTGTCCATTCATGCAGGCCATCTCAGCAGCTTTGGCAGTGGTTGAGGGGCTGTTGAAGCCCACACTATCCTGGCTTACCATTATTCCTGAGGCTCATCAGGGTTTGGCTGCCTATATGGGCACCCGCTACAAATCAGCCACCATATCAGTGCAAAACAGCAGGACTGTGGGTATTGCCAGCTGAGCTTCATGGTGTGAACTGCTTCATTTCCTCTTCTCTTCATCTCTCTCTCTTTTCTCCCAACTGCAAAGTGGAAGCTAATATAATTTTATTGGGGAAATAACTTGTATACGATACCAAAAGAAAAGTATGCTGTCTGGATTTCAGCATCTTACATTAATTACATGTTGCAACAGGAAGCCTTCTGCAGAAGGATTCATACTTCAGCCATTAATTTGGGGATATTTCTGCTACTGGTCAGGAGAAGGATTTTCTATCACAGACTGAATAAATCCAGCACCAAAAGAGGGAAAGAATGCATTTGCTTTTAATTATTAACTTGTTACAATTTGCTGCTTCCACAGGTGACCCAACTTCTTTCCATGTGCAGGTTCGACAGATAGAAGACTACCCTGTGGACCTCTATTATTTGATGGATCTTTCCCTTTCCATGAAGGATGATCTGGACACCATCCGGAACCTAGGCACCAAGCTGGCTGAAGAGATGGGAAAGCTGACTAGTAATTTTCGCCTTGGGTTTGGCTCTTTTGTGGACAAGAACATTTCTCCCTTTTCCTACACAGCACCCAGATATCAGACCAATCCTTGTACTGGGTAAGCAAGAGGCCAGCAATTGTTTTTAGCACTGGATGCTGCAAAGTATTTCTCACTGAGCTCCCTAGGCTTGCAAAAACATTCACAGCTTGCAGGTTCATTTAAAAGTCACGATATATAGCCTACTTGGGAGTCCCTCTATATCAGCAAAAGCGGACATGCCGACTAATTTAAAATATAGTGCTCTGCAGAATCTGTAGTCTGCTAAGACATAAATAAATGGTTCAAGTAACACTGAAGTAAGTCCCATCATGTTCAACAGAACTTACTCTCTAGCAAGTGGTTTTGGGATTGCTGCCTTAGTAGCAGGCTGTTCATCAAGTTCCACGTAACTGTTTTGGATGCCCTCCCTTGTCTGGGACTCCCATGATCTTATGACAAAGAAGCTCGTATCCTGGGTCAAGTAACCTTGAGTGTGAGGGAAGCTGGCTGATGGCTTAAACTGGCAGTGAATGATTAATTGGCAGCCGGGATGAGCTTTTTCGCTTTGAAGGGTGCCTCGTGTCAGTCACTCAAAGCCTATTAGGTACAATAACATGCTAGCCTGCCCTGGTCTCTGATCCATGAGATTACAGCAGTACTGGATGCTACCGTTCCTTGGCCTAAGTATTCCTGAGGTGTTTGCGCTTGCCCCATCTGCTGCAGAGGTGGGCAACCTTTCAACCCCATGAGACATGTGGGATGCCGGCTTGGGAGTTGGGGGCTGTATGCATATACATAGTCTCATAGACATCCTAGTGACCACTGCGAGCAGCAAGAAGGAAAGAGGGATCTACATGGGAATCACTGCGGGAAGGGGTGGAGTCCCTTTTTGCTACCTGCTCCCTCAGAGATCCTGATGCAAATGGCTCTTTTCTCATGGCTGCTGAGAAGGAAGGAGGGAAGAGCCTTCCGTATCAAGAATGGTGGAGGTGGGAGTACAGGCACCAGGCTGTGGGGTGCCCACTGCTGATCTACACTATCATTGTTTTCACTTCTTGCTCTCCGGGATGATCTGAATCAAGTCTGCAAGTATATTGCCAAAAAGGGGTGGGGGTGGGGGGAGGATAAAGAAAACCATAGCGTTGTAGAAACTGGACAAAATCTATAAAGCAAGCCAGTGTCCTGGGACAACATCCTTTGCATGTGGAGAGCATTTTTGTTTATTCCATGTGCATGTCATCTGGATAGCTGTGAGCACTGAGCAAGGGAAAGAAGGGTGTTCTTGTCTTCAGGCCTGCCTGTGATTTGTAACCCATGTTTTCAAGGGAATCGGAACTGGTGCTGGGATTTTTGGCCTGGGATACCATTTTATTTCCTGGGGTATAAAGCAGAAGTGGCACATTTCATTTAGTGCAACACAGAAGTGAGTAGAGGAATGATTGCCTAGGATGGAGTGCTGGGTGGAATTGGCAGCAGTTGGAAAGACAGTTAGAAGGCGAATGGGGACACTTAGGAGATGTTAGGGAAAGAGAAGGCATTAGATGAGCATGGGGAGATAGTGAGAAGAACTAGGGTAAGAATTGGTTGTTAGGTTAGTAGAATAAAAGACAAGTTGTGAATGGAAGTTAATGGAAGCAGAGACATGTGGCATTAAGTTTTTAAAGCCATTGTTTTAATTGTCAGAATTGATCAGTTATCATTTGTTTGGAATATTGATCTACTGAATAAATATATGCTTATTCTTTTAAATTGCTGTGTTCTGGTCTAGATAGATTTGAAGATCGGCATATTTCACAGCATGTTCTAAAGATACGAAGAAGGGAGTTTAGGTGCTCTCTGTAAACCAATAGTTGTGGGAGCTGGTAGTTTGCTGGGATAAGTCTGGACTTGCTGATCTTTAAGGATCAGGACCTTATAGGGCACCCCTAAATCATGTTACAATTTAAGACAGAACAAATAGTTAGTTGTAAGGAGTCGGGTGGAATAGAGACTGCAACAATTTTTAAAAGGCCTTTCCTTTTGCCTTGAAGGATCCTTTTTATCCAATATGCTTATATTATGAAATCTTTTATGAAGGAAGACTGGTTTTGACATCATGTTTGAACATTAAGGCATGATTAATCCCTATTGTAGTCTGGGCTGTGTCTATTAGGGCCACATACAGAGGGAACAGGCTTTTTGAGTTTAAAAAATGTTGTGGTTCTACATTACTTACAATTGCCAATTTTCCTCCAACCCACTGCTGGAGGAAAACTGGAGGAAAATTGGAGGAAATAAGATGTGTGTGCTAAGCTTCATGTTGCAGAGTATTAGATAACTGAACTTGAAGCTGCTAAGCTTCTAGGGACTCCTGTGCAGATTTAGAAGAGAAAGTAAGATTTAAGTGTAATCATTTGTACAAAGCTATACAGCTAGTGAAATGGGGCACAGTCATTACTTGTTCCAGTTCTAAAATGCAAAGTAGTATATGCATTACATGGAGGAGTGAGTTTGTCACTCAACTATTTGAATATGTGAAGGAGTTATATGAAGGAAGAGTAGCACAGCTTGAAGGTAGAGGTTGTTTCTGAGTTCTTTGCATTCCTTTTATCCAAAGCTGAACGGCAGCTGTTGTGGGCCAGCTCTTCTCCAATGGGTTCCTGAGTGCTGCCAGGGTTGTGACACTTTGGCAAGAACAGGAATAAAATATTTGTTGTAGTAGACCACTTTTAATTAACCTGCCAGAGAACATTGGGAACTAAAGCCCGGCAGATCTGGAGGGCAGCAGCTTGTGGAAAGTCATTTTAGCTAACACATTATGAACATCTGATGCTGCCAAAAACCAAGTATTGCAAGCTACAAGAACTCTGTTCATTGGGTGGGTATTTTGCTTGCCTGTGCAGGTTAAGCTCAGTAGTATTAAATAGAGCCATACAGACCAGATTCTTTGCTTTTTCATTTAATTACATACATTGAAATAATGCATGAACATTCCCCAACCAATTTATCAGGCCGAAGTGCCAATCCTAAATAAGCTACCTTAATAGTTGGTTCCATTGATGACATAGAAGCATATTTCTGTGTACACCTATTTAGCACTGGGTTGTTTACCTTAAAAAAAGAGTTACTATTATTGATTGGGTTCACATGATACAATAAGCCATTGTGACTAACTAGCCATGGTGGGTTGTTGTATCATCTGAACTCAGACCATTTCCTGCAAGGTGGTTTATTTTTCAGCAGCAAAACAACCTTATAATACATGGCTTGTTCTAGGGGTTGTTCTACCCAGGAAGCACTTTCACTGTGAGATGTTGGGATTGGGTTAGAGTTAATGTCACTATTTCACCTTGCTATCAGTAGAGATAGTTACTACACTGGTACCCATGTGGCACCTTGGGGGAGCGTCAGTGGTTATTTTTTTCAACCTAGAAAAGGGGGGAAAGCAGTGAAATTAGGTATACCAAAAGGTAGGGTACAGTAGCAATGTAATCTTCTCAATTTTAAGTAATGAACTGACATTTTTAGTGGCATCTTATCTTTTTAACGCTTCTTTATGCTCCAGCTACTCCAGAAAGGGGAGACACTAACTCTGCTGGCTTTTCATGCTACTTTTCAGCAGACTTCCATCCACAGTTACTGCAGTTCCCTGACAGGTACAAAAATTTCTCCATTTATTTCCCAGCCATTAATTTTGTGACTATTTCTGTGTTTTGCTTTGTTTTTTTCTGAACTGTGGGACAACTGCAGTAACTGTAGAAGTAAATGCTCCAAAAGGTACACAAAATGGAGGGATTTAATAACTTTTCTGAACTAGCTGGAGACTCAGTGGGATATTGAAAAGGTAGAGGGCCCAGAGAAGTCTTGGTTATTGCTTAAAAGCCAAAATGTTCCATTGGCGGGGCAGATACTGACCCTCTTTTGGGGCACCTTCTTTCACTATTTTCCCCCTTCATTGGTGTTTCTCAGCTGACAGCTATTGATCCATGGCAACTGTGCACGACTTAGCTCATATTCGGTCTTGTCATATCAGTTTCCATGTATGTTTCCTATTCCGCTTTGCAGCTTCCTTTGAAGGCTGAAATGGACAAGAAAATTGACCCTGGAAAGCTACCCATATTGAAAAAATCCTAACCCCCCTCCCCTGCAAGTTAAGAAATGTGCGATTTTAAGTTGAATTATTTTCAAAAATAGGACACCAATTGCCCTTTTTTGAGACTCTGAAGAGGGAAAAAAAGACATCGGACAAAATGGGGTAGTGATTGGAGTGGGGAGGAGAAATGAGGCGGAAACTAGAAACTTTCTGCTGTGAAGGACACTGGTACACCTGCTGGATGACCAAGGTGGAAGGAAGGGGAGAAGAAGACATGGTGAGCCTGCTCATCCGTTATATACACAGTGTAGCATATTTGTGGGGTGCTTCACGTTACTTACAGAGAGAACCTTTGAGAATTACAGTTTTGTGAATGAAATCTGTAGGTGATCAGCAATTCAAAAAAGTTAGTGTGCTATACATTAAGCAGAATATAACTGATTTAAATTACAGGGTGTATGAATATGAAAAGTAAGGAGTGCTCTGGAGTTCCTACCTTAATGTGCAGGCCAGTGATACCTATTTTTTATTCCTTGTCTTCATAGTTACAAACTATTTCCAAGCTGTGCTCCATCTTTTGGATTTCGTCATCTTTTGTCCCTCACAGACCAAGCTGACAGGTTCAACGAAGAAGTTCAGAAACAGAAGGTTTCGCGCAACAGAGACGCCCCAGAAGGCGGCTTTGATGCGATTTTGCAGGCAGCTGTGTGTGAGGTGAGTGATTTGGGGTGAGTTGTGGAAGCCTGGATATCTTTGCAGTTCTGTGAAACATGTTGAGGCTGGGAATATTGAAGATAGGAAGCTGAGCAGAACTGTAGGAGTTCTTTCTTTTTTTTAAAGGGACCAACAAACAAATTATTAGAATGGCCTTGTTGTGAGCAATATGTGCTTAGGGGCTACAGTGCACATCAAACCTGCATTGATATACAGTATGTGAGCAGTACTTCATCCAGTAGGTACGTTAGTTTATTTGGAAAGCATTTTTGAAATGCAAAATAAGCAAGTGTGACGCCTTTATGCTTCCCTGTATTGTGCACACTATTCCTAGCATACGTCTTTATTTGAGGGAAAATGGCAGACGTGTTGGCAGTGGTCTCTTTGAGTGGCATCTGTTGCCAGTACTCACTAAACTTGTCTTTTGTCTGAACAATGTTCATACTTTACATTGGAACTTTGATATAGCATGTGATAAAACCCCTTTCTTTTTTGCCACTGTATTATGGTAGAAATATGCAATGATGTGCTCTGACTTTAATAATATGTTATTTTACTGAAGAGGACGGTGCTCAGAATCTGTTGCCTACATTCATACACACGTGCTTGTGCACTTGCGTGTGTGCGGTCACTGCGCTGACCGAAACAGCCTGCTACTTAAATGTGCAGGCACAGTTGGCCTCCTCAGCTGCCCTGGCAGAATTTCTACCACTGGCAAAATGACATCTTTGATTCAAACTTCCGTCAACCCAATCAAAGGCTAATATGTTTATCACTTCCTGAGAGGGGGAGTCCTTTCCAACTTTTAGCAGGGGAACCCAGTGATCGCACTAGATTGATGCACCTGCTGCTAATAAAGTCTGGTGTGGCTTTTTAGCAATGCTCTTCACACCTTTGCTTTGCCTGCCGGAAATGGATGTTCTTTCAGAAGTAGCAGGAACAGATGCAGCATGCTTACTACTGCTTGGATTCCAGAGCTGAGCTTTTCAATAGTATAACTTCCACTGTGGTTTTAATAGGGAGTCGGATAACTCTTCTGGCTTGAACTTGTGGGCTACATTTCCTGAGCGACCATCCTAGATGAATTTCAAAAGAAGCAAATCAGGCTTAAATCATGTTGACTAATTGATAGAGAACAGATGCAAGGTGTACATGTTGTACTTTTTGCTTAATCTTCATGGCATTTACTTTCACAGGTATTGCCTTCAAATAAGCAAGATTATAGATCACTCCCGTGGCTCTGTGCTGTGCTTTCTGTGCCAGTCTCACAACCAGTGTGGCATTTTGCTTGGGCCTGGTGTCACAGAAGGGGCTCCTGGCTGTTCACAAAGCAGTGTCCGGGCAGAAGCCTCTGCTGGACATGCTGCAGTGGCACTCTGCCATGGCACACAGAACTGGACCTGCCTGTCAGGGGCATGGATAGTTAACATTCTTGTGCTTGCAAAGGTAGTGTAACATTTTGCCAATCTGAGGCAGGAGTAAGTTGCTGCTGAAGTATTTTTTGAAAGAGACAGAAGGGGAAGATAGCACCTGGTTTCGTGGAACAGAATTGTTGGGGTTTTGGTTTCCACATCTTCACCAGTGGTATGGTGGGCATTTCGTGATCTTGCTACTTACTCTGTCTCTGCACAACCAATATTAAGCATTCAGAGTTATCCCCAATAAATGAACATTCATCTCTTTCTTTATATTGTAACTATGATTGTTGCCTTCATTATAGTGGAGGCATTACATTTCTGGTGACAAAATTTGAGGATTTTAGTATATATTTCTTAATTTTATCTTTCTGTGGCATTCTTGTTTGCTGTCTACTGACAGCCTTTTGAGTCCAGGTTTTCTACAAGGAGCTTAAAGGAATGTGCTGTGGCTTCTTTTCCCTTTCAGGTTGACCTTAGCCATAAGTATCTCTCATTGTAATGTAATGAGAGATACTTATGCTAAGGCCAACTTGAAACTTGAAAACTGCTAATTCATGCATGCAGACTGATCAATTTATTTTATATTTTTTGTGTAGAAGGAGATTGGATGGCGGAAGGAGGCTTCTCACTTGTTGGTCTTCACTACAGATGATGTCCCACATGTTGCACTGGATGGGAAGCTGGTTGGACTGGTGCAGCCACATGATGGGCAGTGTCACCTGAACGAGGCCAATGAATATACTGCATCCAGTCAGCTGGTGAGAATACATGGCAGGGTGTTTACCCCTTTCCTGGCCAGTTGAATCATCCTTGTCTAGCTTTCACAAAGCATTGTACATCTAAATTCCTTGAAAAGCTGTTTCTAATTCCCATGACAGCATACATAGATAAAGTGCCAAATTGGATACATTGGTCTAACATTCAAACCCTAGAGAAATTATTGTCCACAATGTTACATTAGTATTCTTTAAACAAAATGGACAAGTAAAACAGCTTGCATCATTCTTAAGGGTCCCTGAAATTCTAACTTCAGCAGCTGTCCTGTCTTTACCTCTTAGAAATGATCAAATTGGGATTGGGGAAGGAGGGAAAAATCACACTGGTCGATTAGCCTATAGATGCTGTGATGGATGGGAGCATACCTTTTCTGGAAGCAGTTGTAAACAGGTTTGCACTGCATCTGTTTTCCTGGGTCCACTTCTTCTCTCGCGCCAAAATGTTTTCATATCAGGGTGGAACATATTACCCCCAAACACAAAACTGCTGTTGCAGATAGCAACTGTATCTCAGTCTCAGCACCAGCCTTCTGTTTCTACCTCAGCTTGCCTCTTGTTGTCTCAGTGCCCCACTCCTTATATCCCTGAACACAATAAAGCATGAGATTTGTGCCTTGACTAAACAAGGAAGTTTGCAGGTTGTTTGTCTGCTTTCTGGATGAAAAACTGCTTTGTGCTTGCATAAATATTGTGTTGTTTCTGCAGGCTGAGCAAATTGCAAGTTACATGCCCCTTTTAATGTGCATGTAATCTTTTCCTCTTCCTCTCATGCTAGTTTTTGCTAGCTGGCTGTCCTAGGACAATGGACTGGAATCCTCACACAGAATTGTCCTTTGTTTTCCTGAGTAAACAAAACAGATATACATCTTCATTCCTGTAACTGGCAAAACAAACCTTGAAATTACATGAAAAGCTAGTCTGCAAGCATGCTATTGAAAGTTTATAAGACATTCCTTAAATGTCTAGCAGCTACATCTTTGTTATTTTTGTTCTTGAGTAGGAGGCCTGACTTAGACTGGCAGCCTAGCATGAGGTGTTGTGGGCCTTTGCAATCTGGATAAGGCTCCCAGATTGTAAAGGCCCACAGTAAAAAAATCAAAACAAAACAAATGTTGGTTCTAGTCCCCCACTCAGCTGAGCTTGAGTGGTGACTTTGGGCCAGTCACAGACTCTCAGCCCAAGCTGCCTCACAGGATTACTGTTGTATAAGACTCAGAGGAGGAGGAGAATAGGTAAGCCGCCTTGAGTTACTTGAAAGGAAAAAGGCGGGATATAAATATAATGAATAATTCTAAAGATTTTTTTGCTCTTAATTATTAATTTACTACATTTAATTAAGAACTAAATTAGTATGTATTCTGAAATTGCATTGGCTTTTGAGGTTTAATCTGTAAAAATACATATATGATGGCAAAAAAGAAAAAATGAGGCAACACACTCTTATTTAACTTAATATTGTCATTCTGCAGCCAGGGGAGTGAAGAAGTGCTTATGTGATTTACTGCTTCCAGTGTCAAAATATCCAAGCTACTGTGCAGCTCGACTTGATGGGGAAACACTCTTGCTACAGTCCTGGGATTGGCCACTTTAGTGGGACTAATCAGTTACTCTGGAGCAGCATTTTCATTTAGGATTATTGGTTAGGTAGCACAAGCCATTTTGTTGACTTGGGCTGCTGTGAAGTAAAGCTCCATTGTCCATAAGGGACACTTCAGAGAAAAACCTGTGGCTGTACCAACACTGCCCTACTTGCAGACAATAGCAGGAGTATTTGAAAGATCATCTCCCTTCCCTGGTGAGGCCATGGGTCACAGAAAAAGAATGGGAGTCCTTGAGGTCCAGGAATTGTTTGCTGTTACTGAAATGGCCTTGAGACACACAAGGAAAACTTTGAACTGGGGGAAGAGATAATGAGTCTAACATATTTCAAAATCACTGCTTAGTGAATAAATCTATCCATGGCAAATGGATTGGATTAGAATCTAGTTTGAATCCCATACCCTCACAGTTTCTGGGATAAATGAGTAATAAAAATGTATTTAATCTCTTTCTGCAAACATAATATTGTGAGTACAAACAAAAAAAAGTCATAGGCTGACATATAGAATCCTCTGTAATTCATCTATGATCACAACAACCTGTGAAGTGGCCTGATTACACAAATTCATTTATTTCCTGATGGCAAAAAATGAGCAACTTATGGTTCAGATGGACCATTATGCATGGTTTCTTGATACATAAATATAACAAAGGGAATTTCAAATTGCTGGCTGTGTCTGGAAATTTCTCTCATTTATGTATCTTTCTTTGACTACATTTGTCTTTTGCAGTCTTATGCCTGCATACTGAGAAGTAAGTTCTGTTAAATGTAACAAAACATACTCTGGAATAAACAGGTATAGGATTGCAGTCTTAAACTTGCAAAATAATTGTTATTAAACCTTCTCTTCCTAAGTTCATTCTCCTTTCCCTCCATAGGACTATCCTTCCCTTGCACTTCTCGGGGAGAAACTAGCCGAGAACAATATTCACCTCATTTTTGCAGTGACAAAAAGTCACTATGTTCTTTACAAGGTAAGGGCTAGAAGTGAAAGAAAGAGTTTTGTTCCTTGTTTGGCACCTGCTGGAGAATGTAGCTTTCGCCACTGCTGCCCCTTAAGTCAAAAGTATGAGAGGTCTGGTGCTTAGGGAGAAGAAAGAGCAGCTTGGAACTGGAAAGTATTTGAGAACGTGCTCATGATCTGACTTCAAAGCAAGGGCTCCTCTTTACCTGCTTCGTTCCTCTGTTAATTTGAGAATGGAACTTCAGTGGAAAGCAGTTAAGCTTCTTAAAGTAAATGGATCAACATTGGTGATAATAAGGGCACCAAAATAAGCTATTATTTAATCCTTATTTGGGGGACATTGCCAAGAGACGTGTAGGCAGTCCAACCTTCTGTTAATTAATCTTATTACTTAAGAGCCTCATAAGGCTTGTAGCACCTTGTAATTATTTGAACATTATTTCCCATGCTTTATTTCCCAAGAGCTCAATTATGTTCTTTATTTCATAGTCATATTGAACCTTTGTGCATAGGATTTTCTTTGTTCATGTTTCAATATATTTGTTCTTTTTGGTGTTTTCCCTCCATTCCTTTTTTTTACAAAGAACCTCACAGCCCTTATCCCTGGAACAACGGTAGAGATTTTATACCAAGACTCCAGAAATATTATTCAGCTCATAGTCAAGGCCTACAATGTAAGTTTCTCAGTTTTCATTTGTATTTTGTCAGTTGTTATGCTGTATATGGAATTGTAATTCACTTCCTCCCCTTCCATTCTGTGTGGTGCTTTCAGAGCCTGTAGCTCAGAAAACCTGTGAATCCAAACTACAAATTTCAAAATGGGTAGGAATCAACAAGTGTTTGTTACAGCAACAAGAACTGTGAATTTAGCATCTACAGCGCTCACAAGCATATAATGAAAAAGCTTAGAGCACATGTACCAAGGGAATGCCACCCAAGATGTGAGAAAACTGCAGGCTCTTCTACATGACACACCTCCTTATATTTATCACTGCAGCTTTTTCTCTTTGCCCCCCTGGCTCAGTTCGTTGCTTTTCCATGCTTCACACATTCCCCATTAATTTGTGCTCACTTACAGTTGACCTCCCCCCCGCCCCCACACACTGAGTTTCAAAGGAAGTTTGTCAGTTAAGTTTCTAACCATAAGCATTGTGGACTCATACAAATAGCCACCTTCAGTTGTTTTACTGCTTTTTGTAGAGATTCTAGAGTTGGAACTTTTTGTTTCTGTTTGTTGCTGATCCTGTGTGTTGGTGATGTTGCCCTGAATTAGGGCATTACCTAATCCTGTCCATATTTAGACAGGAAAAGTCCCACAACCTCCAGTATTCCCAAGCGAGTCATGCTGACTGGGGAATACTGGTAATTGTAGGTCTTGTTTAAATATGCACAGGATTATACCTTAGAGAGCCAGTGTGGTATGGTAGTTAAGAGTGTGGGACTGAGGCGATCTGGGTTCTAGTCCCCGCTCAGCCATAGACCTCGCTCGATGACTTTGGGCCAGTCACAAACTCTCAGCTCAGCCTATTTAATGGGGCTGTTGTGAGGATAAGAATGGGAGAGGAAGAAAATTATGTAAGCTGCCTTGAATTCCTTGAAACGAAAAAAGGCAAGATATAAATATAAAATAAAAATAAAATGAATTCTTTTTCTTTGGAATACTGAAGTTAGGATAACAGTGCTGCACAAGCCACTGTATTCTTTTTGTGTTGTTTAAATGTAGTGGCTCTAACTTGTGCACAGTCTACTATTTTTCCACTGGTGCAGACTGCAATTTGAACATTACTTTTTCTTTAAAAAGGAGACCACTGATTATACTCCTGTGTGTAGCATTTGGTCATGTTATATGATTTTGAGTATTTATCAAAATAGCCTATTATTAGCCACTCTTACAATGTTATATTTTGGTTTGGATCCTTATTAATAGAGTCCTCATTATTTATCCTCTTTCTTGAAGGTTTTCTCTATATTTTAAAAGACATAAGTACTATGCCAGAACCTCTATTACTTCCTTTTTATTACTTTGATTACTTTCTTTTACTACATGAATGCCAGAACAATACTTTGTGCCTTTTCCTCTACACCAACCACCCTCAACCTGGTGCCCTACAGATGTTTTAAACTAAAAATTCCTCCAACCCTGACTATTGGACTAATGTATGTTGTAGCCCAGAACATTGTCATACACCAGATTAAGGAAACATAGTTAATAGTTTAGAGTCTAGATTGTGGTTAATAGCTTAAGATTTGCTGCACTTGTAGCTCTTAGCAGTCACAGCCACTTTATTTATTTATTAGATTTATATCCCACCTTTTATCTTTTAAAGAACTTAAGGTGGATTACATAATTCTCTTCCTTCTGCTCTTAATTTTCTCCTCACAACAACAAGCCTAAGAGATAAGTTTGACATAGTCTGTGACTGGCCCAAAGTCACCCAGTCAGCTCCATGGCTGGGGACTAGAACCCAAGTCTCCTGAGTCCCAGCCCCATGTTCATTAGAAATGGGTGGCCCATGTTATTGTTTAATTGTCTGCTTGGGGATATAGAGGAAGCTGATGGGCTAAAAGAAATGTGCTGTTCATTGCACAGAAATTCATCTATTCCTTAAAATACAGTGGTCATCTTTCCCTGATTTTTATTGTAGACATTGCCTTGCCTTAATAAGAAAGATCTGTGGGTTATATTCAGTGTTGCATAAGCAGAAGGCAAGTTTACATAGTAGAGCTTTACCTTTCTCCCATAGGCTCCTGTAGACCTGAAACACCCGTCCACTACTGGGAATCTGGCACAAGCAGTGCAAGATTCCTCTACTTGATTTGGGGCATTTCTCCTCTCCCACTGCAGTCCTGTAAGAATACAGGGCACAGTGTGCAATAGGTCTCCATAGAGAAGTTTTTGGGAGGTTTCCAGGAAGAGTCGCAACCGTCTGACTAGCTGAAGCTGGGCAAATGCATTCCTGGCCATGGCAAGCTCTAAGCTCTCCAGGAGCACGGCTGGGCTGAGAAGTACCCCAAGTTTTGAATCTGATTCTTCATAGAATGTTCACTCCATAAAGAATGGATGGTACCTGATTAGGCCAGCTATTGACCAGCAGTACCTCCATCTCATCCAGGTGAAGCTCACATCTAGTCCATCACTGTGTCCGGTCAGTGGTTCAGGATTTCAATAACTTCCATATTATTGATTGAAAAAAAGAGAGAGAAAACATATCCATGATGAGATCTGACCTGAAAGCACCAGATGACTTCCCCCAGCAGTTTCATGTTAACATTATTTATTTATTCATTTATTTATTTATTAAAACATTTCTATGCCGCCCATTGCCGAAGCCTCGGGGCGGCTCACAGCATGAAATAAAATACAATAAAATACAAAAAATTACAATATAAAATTAACAATATAAAATAAATAACAATATAAAAGAAGTCGCCCTGGCCAGATTAAAAGGCAAAGAGGCTAAAATAAATTTGAGGAATCTCACAGGCCAGATCCAAGGGGATGAGCAGTAGTTTTCTGAGTTTTCAACAAGGAAGAATGATGTAGTCATTATGGGGCACTTCGATTTCCCTGATATATGCTGGGAGACAAATTCTGCCAAGCATGGCCCCTTCAAGAGATTCCTGACATGTGCTGCTGGCAACTTTCTCCAGCAGAAAGTAGAGAAAGGTACGAGAGGATCAGCTATCGTTGATTTAATACTAACTAACAGGGATGGCCTGGTGGACAAAATAACAACCATGGGAACTCTGGGGGAAAGTGACCATGTGATACTTGAATACTCAATTATGAAGGAGCCAAAGGGTAACCGGAACCAAACAAGCATCCTGGACTTCGAGAAAGCCAACTTTAATGAAAAACGATAAGTGAAGTGCCATGGCAACACACCCTTGAGGAGAAAGGTGTCCAAGAGGGATCGGAAATCTTGAAAAAGAAGATTCTTGAAGCACAACTACGAACATTTCCATCAAGAAAAAAGTGTAGACGACAGCAGAGGAAGCCCACATGGCTCCACTAAGGGTTAAGTGACAGCCTGAAAGAAAAAAGAAGTGGAAGGAAGTTCTACAGGAAGTGGAAACTGGGCCAGGTCATGAAAGAAGAATATAAACAAATAGCAAGGGATTGCAGGAATTGCATCAGAAAGGTTAAAGCAGAAAATCAACTAAGAATAGCAAGGGATGCTGAGAACAAGAAAGCCTTCTTCAGATACCTCCAGAACAAAAGACACAAGAAAGAGAAGAGTGTCCAGCTACTTAAAGTGGATGGCAGAGTGATAACAGATGACAAAGAAAAGGCAAGAGGTGCTCAATTCCTACTTTGCTTCAGTCTTCTCGCACAAGGAAATCTGCAATCAACAGGAAGTTCAAGCAGGAAGTGAGAGAGGGCAGCCCAAGACTGACAGACAAATGGTCAAGGAATACCTAGGTAGAAAAAATACTTTCAGATCTCCAGGGCCCGATGAAATTCATCCCAGAGTCATAAAAGAGCTAGCGGAGGAACTCTCAGAACCACTGGCTATTATCTTTGATAAATCTTGGAAAACAGGAGAGGTGCCAGATGACTGGAGAAGGGCTAATGTAGTCCCTATCTTTGAGAAGGGGAAAAAAGATGAACCTGGGAACTATAGACCAGTTAGTCTGACATCAATCCCTGGAAAAATTCTGGAGCAAATTATTAAAAAATTCATCTGCAAGCATCTTGAAGAAAATGCAGTGATTAATAGAAGCCAGCATGGATTTATCAAAAATAAACCCAAAAATAAACCCTAACCCTAAAATAAAGACTAATTTAATCTCACTTTTTGTGTGGGTAACCTCCCAGATGGACAAAGGGAATACTGTGGACATAATCTACCTAGACTTTAGCAAAGCTTTCGACATAGTGCCACATGACATTCTGATAAGCAAATTAGCAAAAAACTAGATGGAAAAACTATTAGGTGGATCCAAAATTGGCTGCTAAATCAGTCACAAAGAGTGCTCATCAATGGTACCTTCTAAAATTGGATGGAGGTAACTAGTGGGGTGCCACAGGGTTCAGTCCTGGGCCCAGTGCTCTTCAACATCTTTATTAATGATTTAGATGAGGCAGTACAAGGAAAGATAATCAGATTTGCAGATGATACAACACTGGGTGTAATAGCAAACACCCTAGAAGACAGAATGAAGATCCAGGGCGATCTTGATAAACTTGAACACTGGACTGAAACCAACAGAATGAAATTCGGTAAGGACAAGTGCCAAGTCCTCCACTTAGGAAAAAGAAACCAAAGGCATCAATACAAGATGGGGAATACATGCCTTAACAGAATTGAACAAGAAAAAGATTGTGGAGTAATTGTGGACCACAGACTAAACATGAGGCAACAATGCAATGCAGCTGCCAAAAGGGCAAATGCTATTTTGGGATGCATTAAGAGAAGTATTACTTTCAAATCACAAGAAGTAGTAGTTCCTCTGTACTCCTCACTAGTCAGACTTCACCTGGAATACTGTGTCCAGTTCTGGGCACCAAGATTTAAGAAAGATGCAGGTAAATTAGAAAGAGTCCAGCGGACGGTGACAAAAATCCAGGGTTTGGATACACTGCCCTATGAGGAGAGACTGAGGGAACTGGGCATGTTCAGCCTTGAGAAGAGAAGACTGAGGGGGGACATGGTATCTGTCTATACATACCTCAAAGGCTGTCACAAAGAGAAAGGTCAAGATCTCTTCTTGCTGATGCTAGAATGTAGGTCACGGAATAATCAATTCAAGTTGCGACAACCCATATTCATGCTGGACATCAGGAAAAGCTTCCTCACAGTCAGAGCAATACAACAGTGGAACCAGCTGCCTAGAGAGGTGGTGGGCTCTCCCACACTGGAGACATTCGAAAAGAACTTGGTCAGACATCTGAGTGGGATGGTGTAACGTGGTGTCCTGCAACAGCAGGAGGTTGGACTCAGTGGCCTTCATGGCCCCTTCCAACTCTAGGGAGATTCTGTGACCTCAAGTTCCATACTAGTGTTGATATCAAACACTGCTGAGAGGTCTTGTGAAATCAGTAGAAACATGCACACTCAGTCTAGTTCCCATTATAGGTCATCCAAAAAGGTGTCCAAAGCAGTTTCCTGTTACGAATAATCTATGAGTAAGCCCAGGCTGGAAAGGAGCCAAATATTTAGCTTCATTCAAGAAGCATAGAGTTGAGTTGCCACCATACATATTCTGCGAGCCCCACTCAGAAAAGGAATCTTGGAAATTGTCTGAAAATTGTCCAGGGAGGTGGCATCCAATGCCATTTCTTCATGTGGTCTCATCACAGCTTCTTTCTCAAGGAATATATGCACTATTCTTCCATTAAGATGCATTTACAATCTACCACCCAACTGGCCAGTCCCCCTCTCAAAGCTTTGGCTAATCACAATGCAGAAGGATGCAACAAATGGTTGTCTTAACCTCAGCAAGCAGCTTGTCCACCACATCCTGGGCTAAATGGAAAGAAATGCAGTCATCAAAACTGGACAAGCTGTTTAAGTCACCATTCTAGAAGCTGCTTTCAGTGCAGAGTTCATGATGGAGCAGATGTGAATGATTTTATCAGCCAAGTGTTTTGCTGAGTTGTCGCAACAGGCTGTCAAGGGCTTCCCCTCACTTCTGTGATAATAACCTTTTTACTACTGGAAACAACTCCTCTGGATCACCCTGTGTAGATGTAGTGATGCAGATAATAGCCTCTTCACTACCCTCACCACGCCAAACAGGCTGCAGCTTGTGGCTAGACTCGACTAGAGCAATCTTTGCCGTTATTGTAGTGGCTAGCCATCTTCTCATGCACTTAATTGCCTTGCGTTCCTGTGACACTCAAGGTGCCTGGGTTCTGTGCAGTTGCTTCCCAGGGTTACCTCCTTTGCCACCAATCAAACAGGGTTTTGCAAGTTCTCACATCTGAAAAATGCCCTAGCGCAGTGGTGGCGAACCTATGGCACACCTGCCGCAGTGGGCATGCAGAGTTCTCTCTGTCGGCAAGCAAGCCAAGTCGCCCCAGCTCTGAGCAGCCAAGCGTCGGGTAACAGCGCACATAGGGGCCATGCACATGCTCGGAAAGGAGTAGTGGCGCCAGGTGATGACGTCACGAGCCGCGACTCATTACCCGTGACTTGTCTGAGCTTTCGCATGGCCAGTCAGTGTGCTGCCAAGAATAGATATATGTTTGCATCATTGAAAGCTCTGTTATTGTGCTTTTCTTTTAAGACAAAATATGTTAACGTACCTCAGTATTCAGGTTTTATTGCAGTTTTGGCACTTTACGATAAATAAGTGAGTTTTGGGTTGCAGTTTGGGCGCTTGGTATCTAAAAGGTTTGCCATCACTGCCCTATAGTCCTATCCTATCTCAAGACTATTTGTATAGGTCTTCCACTCCAGCAAATTTGCTCATTTTGACTCAGAACTCCAGAAGATGACAATCTTCGTATGTATTTACCTATATGTAAACAGGGATACAGGGGGGAGGGGAGCGGGGGGTGGGGAGGCAGAAGATGCAAGCATATTTTTATAGTACTGTTGTTTACTATCATAATGAAGGAAGGAGAAAGAATTGATCACTGTTACAGACATGTGTACCAAACTCATCCCCTCCTTTGCTTGAAAGCTAACCAACACTCTTTTGCCAACACTGCTGCGTGGCTGTTATGCAGTGGGATGTGACTGAAGCATCAGAGAAAGGGAAGGCATAGCAATTAAGAAGCTGATATTCCTCTTGTTTGAAAAGGGTATGCAGAAGTTTTTCTCAATTTAAACTCACTGCAGCTCTTACATTTTGATTATCCACCCCCCCAACACACACCATTTATGGGGCTTTCTTAGAACATTGATTAATCCCCAAACCCAGTTTTGCTCCCTCTGCTTGAGTCATTTGTGCTTCCATTTCTATCTGCTTCCTTCCTTTTCCCTCTTTCTAGCAACTCCCAGGACTTGCTAATTGCATGAAACCACATGGGACAAGACTTCACACACATTTCTACCCACAGGTTACAGCACTTTACTGCTTGCTTTTCAATTGATAGTCATGCTACTACTAAATTTATGTCCCAAGTGGATTATTCCCCACCTGCATTTTAGAGGATTGATGGACTGGCAGGTAGCCTTTCCCACCTAAAATCCTCCAGATGTTTTGGACTGCATCTCCTGACATGCATGACCATTAGCCATGCTGGCTGCAGCTCTGTGGGAATTGAAATACAAAATACCTGGAAGATACTAGGTTGGGAAAGGCTGCTTTTGTATATGCCCTGGTCACTCAGCAATACTCTCCACTTTCTCCAAGACACAATCCTATACTGAGAAATAGAAAACAGTTCCTTAGCAGTGTACTTTCATATAATTTTACTTCCCTGCTTGTGTATATTGTGTTTCCTCAAATGTCTTATGGAGATGAAATGATAGATGTGCTTTCTTACAATGAATTAATGGGAACTTTTTCCCCTTTCTTTCCTAGAGTATTCGGTCTAAAGTAGAGTTAACAGTCTGGGATAATCCTGAGGATGTCAATCTGGCTTTCACAGCCACGTGTCAAGATGGTTCCTCATATCCTGGAGTCAGGAAGTGTGAGGAACTTCAGATAGGAGACACAGTAAGTTTGATGTGTATCTGTTGGGTGAAATAGGGAGTGGTGGGCCATGATCATGGAAGCTTTGTGTGTGGGCTTTGTGTGTGGCTTTTATAGGTAAGCAAAGGTTACCCTGACATGCATGCAAATCTTTCAGATGATACCAATATCTGTTAAAGATACTATGCATTTTACTAGTACGTCCTAAAACTACACCATTCCTTCAGTCCTGTGTTGAATCTTAGGTAGCAGTAATTCATTAATGTTGCTGTTCATACATTGCTTCTTTTATTAGTTTAAATGGGCACCTTCTTATGTATGTATGTATTTATTTAGTAAGCTTCTATGCCGCCCCATTCGCCGAAGCCTTGGGGCGGCTCACAATAAATAAATAATCACAATATAAAAACAATATAATTTGAGTCAACTTGGCCAAGTCTTCCACTCAGATGACTTACTAGTAATTTCTACTGTTTCTGGAAATCTTGCCTGCTACTGCAATTTCTTCACGGTCTAAGCATCTGTGAGTAGGGTGGACAGTGTTTTCTATAAGCAGGATAGTAACTGTCATAACTTGAAAAAATAATTTGCATCTGTATTTTTTCAGTGCAAATAGTAGTAGGAGACCCATTCTTAGATTTGTAAGAAATAAAACAAAATGGTATAATAGAATCTTGAGTGGGCACATGCACTGCTACCTGTGTGAACTGGCCTTGAAATGTACATCCCACAGGCCTCAAAAGGTGAGAGAGTGGTATGAACAGGGTGTACTTACCTAGACATTTCCAGCATGTGCCATTTGTATCAGATAGAAATGTACAGGTTAAAGCCTAAATAGGGAGTAGCATTGTATGCTTTCAAGACATTGTTAGTTTTCTTAAAGAAGATAAAGCTGGGTATTGTAATTCTAATCTGCTGCAATTCAGTTCTTGGGCAAGCTGTTGACAATCCTTGTAATGCTGGGGCTTCTCTAAACAAATCCTTTGAGCTCTGCCTCCCCAGGCTGTTTTTCTCTTTAATGTAGGAAGGTTTCTCCATTGCTCAGCTCTTGCAAGTCTCATAAATCTGGCTTCCCTGCCCTTTTTCTGAATTGGGGTGGCACTGCTGAATTCAGTGACATTCCAAAAGAGCAAAGAGACTCACTCACCCCTGCAATACCAGTCACCTCGGTGCCATGTGTATTTCAAGCCAAGCATGTTTCAAAGTGCATGAGAAATTAGGGCTGTGCAAAGCTTATGGGTGAACCTGGAGCAGGGTTAGAACAAGGTATTATGTAAGTACTTTCCTTCAGGTTCTCAGATTCGTTCCATCATTCTATTTTATGAGACAGCATTTCCTTGTAGTCTGAGCCATTGGCTTCATTTCTCAAGGGAAAAAATATTGTATTCTGGGCTCTGTTGGCATGATTGCTGCATCCATCCACTTAACAGTGATTAAAAGGACATGCGTTGCAGCACATATTTTATATGGCCCTATCAATCAACAGAAAGGAATAAAATATTGCCCAACGTATTAGGGGGTTTACATCAGACTAAATAGCTTGGGCCTCCCAATGTGCCTGACAAATGATCGCACATGCTTCCCCCTCTTCCTCCTTAGTATTCCTGCAGGTGTCCCATGGGGACAGTGAGAGCACCAAGGGAAGCAGGGAACAGGAATTGCTGACAGTCCTCACCTGGACTCAGGAGTAGATTTTGTCAGCTGTGGCGTGCTGTTGGCACTGCTGTCAGTCTTGCAGAGCTGGCTGGCTCAAGCTTCCTCTGCCAAAATGCTCTGCAGTGCTTTTCTACCGTTTTCTGCTCAGCCTTCTCTGGAAGGTCAAGAAGACTGCACCATCACACTACAGGACCCACCTCCTCTGCCCCACTGTCCCAGCTCTGTTCACCCGGCTCCCAGTGGCTCCCAGTGATGCAGAGAATGGATTTGATTCTCTCTTCCATCATGTTAAGTTTCCAGGTTTCTGATAGCCTCTGATTTCTACCTGTCACTCTTGCTGTGTAGGTTTCCTTTGAGATATCAGTAGAAGCTCGGACTTGCCCTGCTGAGAACACATCACATACATTCACTATCAAGCCAGACTGGTTTCGGGACACTCTAGAAGTGACTGTCACCTACAACTGCACATGTGGATGTACCAAGCAAACAGAGCACAGCAGCAGCAAGTGTAGTGGAAATGGCACACACGTATGTGGATTATGTGACTGTGATCCAGGCCACGTGGGAGCCAAGTGTGAATGTGAGGAGGGGGACAGTGGGAACATGTACCAGAATATGTGCCGTGAAGCTGAAGGGAAGCGTGTCTGCAGTGGCCGAGGGGAGTGCTCCTGTAATCGCTGTGTCTGCTATGAGAGTGAATTTGGGAAGATCTATGGGATTTTCTGTGAGTGTGATGACTTCTCCTGCCCGAGATACAAGGGTGTTCTCTGCTCAGGTAAGTGTGAGGCTGGAATTCCAGTAACTGATGTGCTGAGGCCTGCACTGTTTCCAGGTGGCAGCACATTCAAACATATGAACCACATAATGGCATATTCACATTCTGGTCACCTTCCTAGATGCCTTAAATACCTGAAATCAGACTTCATAGCAGTTATGCAAATTGTGGTCTGACATCGCCAAAGCAATTAATAAGATAATTAATTCTCCCCCTCCAGCCCCCAGCACACCCCTTTTTCCCCTCCCTGATTCTGAGCACTGAAGTCAGAGGGGGAAGGTCTGAAGAATTCTATGGATCCATTGTATGATCTTGGTGGGCCTAAGCCATTATTTGGGTGAGTTAGAGGAGGAATGGAGACGCTGTGTTTTACTCAGCATATACATTGGCAACAGCAGGTAGCTTGGGCCCTCGGACTTTATCTTTATTGAGTAGGGATGCATGCTTGAGGGGGGAGAATTTATTTAATTATTTATTTAAAGTTTTTATATGCCATCCCATTACTAAAAAATCTGGACGGCTTATAAGGAACAAAAAATCAAGGAGCAGAGAAACCATAACAACAACATACAACACACATGCATCTAATAATGATAAAAGCAAGGATAAAACCAATTAATTGTTAAAATACTGGAAAATAAAAAGGTCTTTGCCTGATGCCGAAAAGAATAGAGCGATGGCACCAGGTGAACCTCCCTGGGGGTGGGTATGAAATACAGTCTACTAATTCTGGTCCTCAACGATGATGAATTAAATGCAGTGCTGGTCAGTGGAACAGAAAGCACTGGTGGAGCATAGTCTCCTTCCTCTGCGCTACCTTGCAGAACCCATGGTCTGTTTCAGAGTTGTGTAAGGTTTGTTTAACCCATGAATAACTTGTATTCTCGGGGTGCATGTGACCTGACAACCTCCAAGTAGGAATTGAGTTTGCAAATAGGTGCTCATGGGCTTGTGCTATCATAATGGGTAAAATAACAGGTATGATACATCATCCAAACCCTCTAATTATCTCCTTATTCTTATAAGAGGTCATCGTCATTTTCTGTTGTTGAAGGATCACTGATGAAGGGGGCCTAGCCTGAGAGAGCTGAGATAAGATTTGAAGTGCAGACTTCCTTAGCCAATAAATGTCACCCATTCTCCAAGGGAATACTGGCTTAATTAAGGGATTAATTATATCAAAGGGAGACAGACTGAGCAAATATTGCTTAACAAATTTCTGTCATAGTTTCTCTAATAACATCTTTGACCTGTTGACTTCTTCACTGTGTTTGGGTGAATGCATACTTATGTAACTGTGCATATATAAATGTGTGTGCACTTATAATATGTACATTTATGCATGCCTCTCTTTCTTGTTTTGGAACTTCTCAAACAGAAACAGAACTAGTGATCTTAAGTTCAGTCTGTCTAGCATGTGTGAGAATGGCAAAAGAAACACTATTCTGCAACTTGGCAGCACAAATTTCAGGTCTAAAATACAGCATTCAGTTTGATAAGTTATTTCAACATCTTGGGTTCAAGATTTATGAATTAATGTTTTTTTTAAAATTACTGCCATTTTCTTGTGGAATTTAAATTTTGTTGTCAGGATCTTGAGTACTGGAAAGCAGTTTTCAAGAAAACTGAGGAAGGAAGGAGGATGAATAAAGAGGGGTGTTTGAAGTGTCTTCTAGAAGGATGTTACTTGGCCTTTGCATAGCTCAATACATTTCCTTAGACACTCTGCAACAGGTGAATTTTAAAATGAAGTGTATAGAACTACTGCTTCTGAGATTGCTTTTCAGTAATTATTTCTATTGTAGCCTTTGGAAGAACTTTAGAAGAAGCATGAAGTCTCAGGACAAGTAGTAACTGCAAAAGCAAAACATGTGCAATAAAAACCAAAATATCAATTTACACCACACCTCCTTAATCTTGGCCTTTCTGTGGCAGCCCAAAGTGGAAAGTGTTGCAGAAGATATCTGGGCTTTGGTTTGATGGACATCTGTGGAATCCATCAAAGACAGAACTGTGCTCTGTGTCAGTCTCTTCCACCTATGCCTATTCTCTTAAAATTAGGAACACAGAAGGTCCTGTCAAGAAGGTGAGGTTTAATGGCCATGATGTTACCAAGAGCAAGAGACTGTCTTTATTAGTCACTTTGGAAAGCATGGGACACCTTGAATTCTTGATGAGAATTCTCACAGAGAGAAAGGAGAGACTCAATGACTGCCACTGAGCTTTGCATACTGTTTTGTCAGTGTGTTACTTAGGGGAAGGGTAGGCAACATGCTGCCTGTGTGTACTAGCGTGTCCTTGGACAACTTGGTGCCCACGGAGACACCCTATTCCCAATTGTTACTATTTTTTTTCTTACTGGCAGCCAGGATTGGTCCAAAGTGGGAGTCTCCAAGTGCTGCATCTTAATTTTCCATGAATGCCTCTGGGCAGATTAATTGTTCTTTGTGCCTTGCTGTGCCCACCCAGGACCATTTCTAAAGTTTCCAAAGGCACCCATAGTCCCCAAACAGTTGCCTGCATCTGACTTAGATTTACGTGCCTTTTTGGGTCTGCGTGCTCTTCCAGTGCCATTCCTTTTATTGGTTATGAGTTGCGAAACTATTTTCACTGCTAGTCTCATAGGCACCAAATTGAACTGTGTGGTATTTAAATCTGGAAAAGCACTAACAGCCTGAGGAGGATCGGGAGATTTTGCAAAGGCTATAACTGACAGTTTAAAACTTAGGTACAAACATTGGTAGGGAAGTTTCTTGGCAAAGTTCTGCAAAAATTCGCTGAACATATAATTGTAGCTGTGAGAGGGGTTCTTGGTATGATGGGCAATATTTTGGTTGTAAATTTACAAGATTCATATATGATTATTTTCACTTTAGAGGAAGAAGGTGAAAGCATGTTTTATAATGCAATGACTTGGCTGTCTGGAGTCTTTCCCAGAAGTGATTCAGTGTAAGTTTAATTGCAGTACGAGTCAAAATGAGACAATGTGGTTTGTGGATGCAGCATGCATGTGGGGAATGAATCTTAATCCACGTGGAGTGTTGAGTCATGTCAATGTTGTTTTTATATTTCAGGCAAATGAAAAAAGATTATTCATATATCCTGTGGGAAAATGTTAAGACAACTGGGGCAACACGAGTGTTTTGGAAGGGCAGAATAACTTCTGATATGGGATATTTTTTAACACAATGCCATATGCTATGATTTGGCAGCAGTTGTAGGATTAATGTAAAATATTGCAAAATAGTAGAAAATAATGTTGTACAAAGGAGGATAAATATCGCTGTCTGCTGAATTTTACATTCTTTCTGGGTCAAAACAATAATAGGTCATTAGTAAGGTTTTTAATATGGTGCAGTGGCACCAACCTCTTTAAATGGATCAAACTACAATCTCATTTGCTGCCATATTAATTTCATGTTTTCCTCATTTATGGTAATTTATAAGCATTAGGCACAATTCTTTGCATATTTAGAGAGAAAAAGTCCTATAACTTATTGGCATGTCCCAACCAACATGCTGGGACTTGTATGACATATTTCTGTCTAAACATGCATAGGACTGCAATGTTAGTTATGGAAAATACATATTGAAAACTATACAATATCTGTACTATGTTTGATCTGGCAGCTGAGTTTTCTAAATAGTGTATATTTGTTAGAAACACCAATATGTCTGCAACATCATTGAGCAAAAAGTCAGAAACCTTGTAACTAAGGAACATATATCCATCACACAGTTTCTAGGTGAAACTCAGCACAGTTTTCTTCAGGATCTAATCAATTAAATAGCTTTTCCTGGGTTAATAGTCTGATTTGAGAAGGGAGTCAAATTTTCTAATGGACAATTCTCTCCATGTTTATTCTTCTCAAATTCATATCTATTTTAGGCTCCATTTGCCATCCCTGTCTTAGCAATACTTTTAAATACTTTTAAACATTCCAGCATTATATGAGGAACAAATGGGAAAATACATCCAACTACATTTTGTACCTCTGCCCAGCTTCATAGAGAAGCCATTTCTTATTTCCATCACATATTAAAAAATTAACCTGTACAAATTTATCTGACTATTTAAATGCCTCACCCTTTCTCTCAATCCCTCCCTCTTTGTACAGCTGTCTCATCCTGATATGTATCTGTATTTTTCTGACTCATGACACTTCTGGTTAACTTCAGAGATTTATGGACTCAAAGGACATATTTGAAAAGAAATGAAGCCAGCGTTGGGGTCTGCTGGCCTGCTTTCATTTAAATTCCACTCCAAGTGAGTCTTAAAAAAGATTAGAGTTGGCATGCTTCTGAGCACTGTTGCTAATGGAGAAATGTGAGGTCAAGACCTAGGTCCTTATTCTTTAGGTCAGAAGTTATAAGGATGGACATAAACAGCAGGAAGTGGCATCATGTTTGTTTTCAGTAATGGTGGGGTGGCGTCTACTGAATGTGTTTGATTTTAAGAATATTATTACCCATGGAGTCTCAGCTGCGTTTTTCTGATGAGCTCTGCATGTATCTTGGGGTTGTCAGCCCTATTGCCCCTAGGGATTCCATAGTCAATTTGTCACCACTTTCAGCTTGCAGACATCTCTCCTCCAGCTGTACTTGCCCATCCTCCACTGCTTTCCCAATTCTCTTTGTAGAAGGTCAGGGGTTGCTCTTCCTGCTGAGAGCTGTCTGTTGCACATCCTTACAGTAATTCAAGAGAATGTTGTCAACATAACAAGCATCTCTCTTGTTGGAGCATGGGGTGGGCAGAGCTCCCTGTGCACAATATGAAAACCAGAAGGGCTGGGACATTTTCCACTGACCTTAGCTTGCTAAAGAAGTGTTTCTTCACAACATTAAGCTGTAACAGATATGTGCAGAGCTGCTGGATGCCTGGTAATTCCAAATGGCTCAACATTTTATAGCTCCATCCAAGACAGTTTATGTGCAACAACGAACCATAAACCTGCTTTCATATACAAGGAGTATGTCATACAAACTCAGCATTGCTGGCTTTGGACCCCTTCTCCTATTGATTGTGTGATTTTCATACCTAGTGTTGAGCAAATAATAGAGCTAATGAGAAACTCTAGCAGTTTGCACATATCAACCCACACTCTAATGTGGATTATCTGGCCTCCAATTCTGTAGTATGTTGCTTTTAGTGGATTGCCAGTTTGGATTTGCATTCTGCTGAAAGAAATGCCACAGAGATTTGTACTTATGTTGTCCATTCATGTTTTCAGTGGAATGTGTGTGTGTAGCAGTAGGACATACATCCATAGGACCACTTTTGTAGAGAGCAAAGCCATGTGGAGTTTGTTGATAGATGATCTGAACTGGGATATACATATGGATGTGCATCCCTTCTCAATGAATCTGAATCTGATTCTCATTTTGGGGGGAACATGCTGTTTCTAAGGGTGTGATTTTTGCACCCCCCCACTCCAAAACCCAGACATTTTTAAACTGTAAGTGCAACTTAAAAGTGCAGCTGCCATCTGACAGGTTCTCTCCTTGCCTGGTAGCTCTGTGGATTTGAGAGGCAAGAGGGGTCCAGGTGGCCTCCCAGAGTTTGGGATATAGCTTCTTGCCCAGAAGCTCTGTTGAGCTGGCAAGCAAAGGATGTGTTGGCTTTGCTGAAGTGAATTCCTTGCTGTACTTTGCCAACCATCTCCTCTACCCTTGTGAATTATGCTTGAAGGGCAGCAGACCAGAATTCTCCCTTTTGCATGTTGCCCTCTTTCAGCTCTTGGCTCATGGATTTGCAGTGCTCTATGCATATAGATCTATCTATCTATCTACCGACAGACAGACAGACAGACAGACAGTTCACTGACTGTGCTATGTTCACTGGCTGAAGGTCAGCGTGCAGCACCATTCTTTTCCTTGGATTTTTTTTTTAATAGCTTAAAAAAAGAAAGATGATTTCAGTGCATTTCTTGGGAATTCCTTACCTGCCCCATATACAAGATTTTATCCTGGTGGTATGCTTCAGACAGGTCTAAGATGTCCCTCAGGCCGGCATGTATAGGTTTTGGATGATGCTGAAGAGCTTTGCTGGGCAAAAGTCACTACTGAATTTCAGCAAGCATATCTGACTATGACAAAGGGACTGTTTCAAATTCTGCAACCTTCAGATCACTGTTCCCATGCCTAGCTGCAAAAAAAATCCAGTGTATTCCCATAGGTTGGGCTGAAGTTATGTTGGAATGGACCTCTGGTTGTCATATTGCCCATGCAATCCTGAGCTGCCTCAGATAGGGCACTTTCAGCATGAATGTTAACGTTTTCTACCAACCAAGAAAACCTCTGTCAGCTCAGGAAAGGAAATACTGGGCTGTGGGGTGAATTAGCAGAATTCTCAGTCTGCTCCACTGACCAAAGAGAAGGTACAAGTACTCTAGACCAGGCGTTGGACAAGGAGGCGAGAGAGAGAGAGAGAGAGAGAGAGAGAGAGAGAGAGAGAGAGAGAGAGAGAGAGAGAGAGAGCGCTTCTTTGGACCATAGCAACATCAGTGCTCCTCCTGACACTGATCCCTTCAGTCTATCCTGATGATGTACCAAGTACCTTGGTGGGCTCAGGCTTGGAGAGATCAGCTCCTCCCAGTTCATGTACCAGGGTCTTGACAGATAACATGACAGATCAGCTGTCTCATTCACTGTTAAGTCATGGATAAGGGAGATATTACTGTGCACCAGTCTGGCACTTAGAAGCAGTGTCTAGAGACCTGAAGGCAGGCTCATAAGGTAGCCATTTGACCTGCAGTTGTAAGGAGGGCTGGGACATGGAACAGTCATTAATGGTTTAAGCTGCTTTCTCCTTTCCTTGCTAGCCCTTCACCCCTTATGGTCCCCCCACTTCATCCCATGACTTCCCACGAACTTCTCCATAACTTCCCTCTGCAGCACATAATCAGACCCTATGAAGGGGAAACTCTCCCCTCCCCCCACCCGCCACAACCCAGGAGAGTAAAAATAAACACAAGACAACCCAAATTGGCTGTGAAGTTAGAAGAGTGGCCTTCCTTTGGCATCATCTCCTTCAGGGGTGTCAGCACCCCACTTTGTGTGGGGTGGAGCAGATGAAGGCCTGCTGAACCTCCATCCCAGGTGGCAGACACTTTCAATCAGAAAGGCAGGCCTTGTGGGTGTTTCCCTCATACCAGCACTGGGAATTCTCTCAGGTGGAGCCCCAGTCTAGTCAAGAATATTGTCAGTGGAAAGTGCCCAGGCAGGTCTGTGTGCTGGTAGCTGCAGGCTATAAATACATATTTCATTTCAAATTGAAAATCCAAGCCAACATTTCATGATTTGAAGCACTGAGCTGGATATAGTTATGAGGAACTCTATGGGATCACTTTAAAGTAGAGGCCGTTTACATTTGGAAGCTTAAGCAGATGTGGACTACTGACCAAGTGCTGAGGGTGGAGACATCTTGGGAATGTCATTTTAGGATCTGGAAAAACAAGATTTCATCAGAGGCATTATTCAGTGGCTCTGGGGAGAGTCTCCCCTTCCTTCTGCAGTTGTGACCCACTAGCTCTGCAGAATCAAGAATCTTTCTCCCAGAGCAGACACCTGTTAAGGGATATTGCACCTTCCCTGGCCAGATGCTCCTATTGGAAAAACAGAACCCTTTTCCCATCTGGCATTTCTACTGCGGTTGCGATTGCCGTGTGGGAGGATGATGCATAGCATCACATGCTGTTCCTTCTGGGACAGTTGATACTGACACCTCTCTCCCTAATTAATGCATCATTTTTTAAAATGAAAAAGTGCTGGTTGACTGCCAAAGTACCACTGTACTTCTGGATTTTCTTATTAAGTCTTGTTTTTGTTTTGTGGCTTTTAAGTGAGAAAAGCTCATATTTTTCCTTATGATACTTTAAATTTGCGTTTAAAAAGAAAAGTACTGTAACATTTCTCCACTTTGCAAAGCCAGTGTCGGAACACTAATCTTATTCTCGTCAGTAAAGTAAAACCTACAAAGAGCAGCAAAGCTATTCCCCTTCCATTCTGTGAGAATGGGATATCACCCTGTTGGTATTGGATTGAATTGAACCTAGTATGAATATAGCAGGAAGGATTAAATCTTTGTGGGTGGGTTTGTTTGTTTTTTAATCGACTAAAAGAAGCGGTAATGCACCATCCTGGAATCTCCATTCATATCTTAAGCTTTACAAAGAGGAAAAAAACCATTCAGCATCTAAATGAATCTGGCAGTGATAGGCATAAGATGTGTATATCGAAAATCTCTTAAGAAATAATATCCTTAGTATATATCAACTTGTTTATCTGTGGGAACCCAAAAGTACAAATTATTACTTTATTGTTCAAATGTTTTTACATTTGTGTGCCTAGGATCAAAGGGCATATAAGATTTCCTGGGCTGCAATATTTCTTTGATCCATATACTTCCGCTTTCAAGGAAATAAAAAAGCAAAATCTCTTCTCCCATAAGTCATGACAGAATTTCACCTACAGCTATTCTAGAGGAAGAAAATCTATTCTGGAGGAAAAAAAATCTGAGGATCTAGAGGAAAGAAAATCTTCTCTGCTTCAGCTCATAACACTTCGGGCATATTCACCCCCTTTACTGTATTGAAATCCTGTCACCTAATCAGGTCTTCTGCTTGAGTTGACTCTTGAAAGCTTTGTGTTTGTCAGAAAGCAGTGAACATTTCAACAGAATTTGTAACCTCATTTCCCCCCTCTTCTACTTATGCCCTTTCTCAGAATTCTGGTCTCCTATCCAGGCCCGGTTTACAGTAGCTATAAATGTGTAACTGCAGCTGTTCTCATGTGTAACTTATGGATCCAAGGAGTGGGTCACCTGGTGAGCATCCAAGTTAGAGGAAAGACCAACTATTGGAGAAGATTTTATGGTGCAGAGATTTTGCCTTTGCAGTGGTCTTTATTCTCTCAAGCATCTATGCCTTTTGTTGTCAGTGCTGAGGCAAGGGATGTTGAGGTCCTTTGTTGTACAGCATTCTGAGGCTGTGCAGAATGTGGTAGTGTGATATTCTGAGATGCCTTCTACAGCTTCTGCTACTGTCTGTCTCCTGTGCTTTCCCCAGCAGAATTACACCAAGGCACTCTGCCCTATTGATCTTCCATGTGAGATCTCACATGTCCTTCGATCTTTAGCCACATCTTTTGTTCCAGTGTGGACCGAAAAGCAACTGGGGAGACAGGCTTTATACTGGATGTGTTTGCTCGTAATTTTACTCAGTCAGTTTCAGAAGCTGATATCCTGAGTTTAACAGCCTTAAGGCCTGTAGGTCAAGGAATTGCAGGGAGTTCCATCCCCAACCCTGCAAGGCCATCCTTGGTTCTTTGGCAGGTCCCTGTGTGATTTTTCAGTGGAATAGTTCACTTTGCTTTCCATAGCTAGCAACCTTACTGTTGCTTGTTTATATGGTCACTTATCCAAGGATAAGAAAGAGGTCTGCCAAGTCCCCCTTAATTCAGCAGTTGTTGACTGTCCTGTTATTCCAAATTTGTTTTCAACCCTGTTTTGTATAACTAGGCAACTAGAAGACAAATTAGCTGCCAGTGATGAAAATTGCCTCAAAACTTGATGCTTCTTTCCTGTTATGCAGTGGTTTCTATTTTCTGACTATAAGCGGATAAGAAATCTAGCAAAGAGAACTAGACAGACTGGATCTCCTCACAGCAAATCTCTTGGTAATTATATTGCATCAGGTCCTCTAGTCTGTACGGCATCCAACTTCACAGGATCTTCATCATAAGGAATATGATAGCCCTGACACATGCTGGCATATTATTATAGTATAGATCAAACCTGAGACCCAGACATGTGAATAATTAGATGCATACAGTGCTTGGGTTCACATGATCAAGAAAGGGGAATAAGCTCCTTCATCTTATTTTCCTGTTCCATGTATACCACTTTTATACTACTGTGTTACCATAATTATCCTTGCTGAACATGGATTTTAATGTTATCCAAAGCTGGTGAGGGTGGTGCAGGGTGGTTTGTAAACCATGCTGCAACCCAAGCTATGGTTTCCAGTGTGGTTGTAAACCCACCCACTTACCTTCACTGCTGTGAAGAAACTTATGTTAAGAGGCTTGTGTTAAGAGACACACAGAGGGAAGTAGGGAGGAGAAGACAAGTGTTTGGAAGAGGGAATGAACAAATGTGCAGCCAACACTGCTAAGGTTTTCCATTGTCCCACTGTAATTTCCAGTATTTCATGTATCCTTGGAGACTGAAATGGAACGAGCAACACAGCATCCAACAGGTTACAAAACATCCACTACTTTCTCCATTGTTGTTTCTTTTATAATGGCCTAAGTAGGTGGTTGAGGAAAAAAGTATAGTGGCACTTTAAATCAATTATTCTTTAATTTGACATGAACTTGAAGTAGAACCACAAGAACAGGGATTGAGATAAGAGTACCCCTTGAGTTAACATGATAAAAAATGTAAAACACTTCTCAGTAGCTTGATGTTTAGACAAGAATGTAATACCTGAGTGGGTTGTACTAACAAATAGCATTCTCCTTGTGAAGTTTTCTTAGTGAAAACGTAAAACAGAACTTGTATGACTTAACTGTGAGACCAAGAAGGAAACAGTTTAGAACTTTGGTTTTGATTGTCTGCCAAGAAGAAGGGATGGAAGAATTTCACACAGGAAATCATTCATCCTGTGCTCATGCAAAGGTACCCAAAGTCCAAGCTTAGAACAGATGGAATTCCACTGAGTTCAAACTGTCCAGTCATTTTTAGTACTTGCTGAAAGTAGGAAAGCATGTATGTGAAAATGGAAGAAATAAAAAGAAAGGGCAAGACAGTGATGACAGATGTTATTTTTAAAGCATAAATCTATATAAATGGAAAATACTTGTTCAGAATATCTGGATAAAGGTGAAATTTTCAACAAAAAAGTGCTGCTATGAAAACTTACTTCTCTTCCCACATGATTTGCATGAGGAAGGCTGGCTAAATTGCTAACCATCTTTTGCCTATAGAACCATCATTTTTTGGAATGAAAGTCAGTTCATTCCAAATAGTGTCTTCTAATAAGGCATGTTTGGCAACCACAGTTTGTTCTGTTCTACTTGAACAGCTACAGAGAAGGTGGAAACAGTAGATGAAAGAAAAGGAAGACCAGTTTTGTTCTGTAAAAGAAGTGGCAGCCTGGAGTTTACAAGAGCTGAGCAGGGCTGTCAGACAGGATATTTTGGAGGGTGGTCATTCATAGGGTTGCCATATGTTGGAGATGACCTGATGGCACACAACAACAACAACTCGTAGCAATAAGCTAAACTGTATGGAAATTTCAACCTAAAACACATACAAACACATCTCAAAGCTGTTCACTGCCAGATTAACCCATGTGGGACACATCACTGAGGAAGGGTCAAAAGAGCAAGGTAGGAGGAATTGAATGGGTATTCAGTATGTGAGTTATGGCTACTTTGGCATCAATCAATCTGAACTGCCTTGCTTCAGTTTCTGTGGGCAAAGTATATCTTTCCGTTTTCATGAGAACTGTCTACCTTCTTTACTGCCACAATGTATATTCAGGTCACCCTGACAGTATGTGTGTGTCATTTACCTGTCCTTGGAAGGAAGGCATATCCTGGGAAATAAGTTGTGAACCTTCCACAATTAGACATATTTGGTGTTCATACGCATGGTCTTTCATATGAGTTTTCCTACTAATATTTCAGTGCGATGATGAATATTTTTATCAGTCTGATAAACTAAGCCTTGTTCTACCTCAGGCTGTAGTATCTACAATGTTGGATACTGTTTTACCATACAACGTAGACCTATATGAACAGCTGCACTATTTCTGGGCTGCCCAGATTCTTTAGATGGATTGAGCTCCATTTTATATGCAGTCTTGCTGAGCAGGCATTATGCAGGCACAGAGATGGAATAGTTTGCAAAGTTTTGCCAACAGATTGTGTTTTTAACATCAGCAGTAGCATCAACTCCCTTCTCTCATTCTTCATTTATATGTCTCTTAAGTCCCTTAATTGCTTGAGTTGATTTAGTGAATACTGGGAAAAGAGAGAGGAACAGGAGCAGGGGAAACAAATCTGCCCAGTTTTGATTATTTGTCCCAAGCTGCAAATATTTTTCTTTGTCCTTCCTTTTCTTCTTGAGCATTAAAGTGCAGTAGGCCTTTTATTTTTACTGCCACTGTGAGGGCTAGAACCCAGTAGAAAATGGCTCTTGATTTTCTTTCAGACAATCCAGACTCTTAATGACTCAAAATGTTATTTTGCGAATAATTTGCAGCTGGCAAATTCATGTCTGTTGTACTCTTGCTTGCTAAAACAATTAGAGTTTTAATCCACAAGAGTTTTTACTCACATCAGTTCTGAGATGTTAGCTCTGGCTTCTTCTGTGTGTTCACTTTGCCTGTGCTGTGACTGAAGGTGGAGTACAAACCCTTTTGCAGTGTCAGGGTTTTTGTGCTTCATGGCTGGAGAGGATGCTTATGAGCTCCTGCTAACTCAGGGGAAACATCTGGTAGAGCTAGTGCTTTCTTGCCATAACGTACTAGGTCCAAATTGTATTGCAGTGTTATTTGTACCAAGTTGGAATGCAGACAGAAGCTAGTGCTCTTGTCCCATCTGAGTCATGGAAAGCCCTTAGCAGGAAGTAACTTAACTTGTTCGCCTAAGCAAACAGTGCTTCTCTTTACAGCCTCTTTATAAAAGCAGCGGTCTAGGTTTTCCAAAGTTTAGAACTTCATCCTGCATCCTTCCAGAAGCACTATAAAAATTGTGCTTATTTTATTTTCAAACTTCTATCCCACAAACATTTCCCCACTTGAATCCACAGGGCAGCTAACAACAACATGCGGAAATAATGCAGTCAGTCCAAGACACTTCAAACATTTATTTAAACATCTAATTTTCTGATAAAATCAGCAAAAGGTTATAAAATCTATTGTAAAGCAAATCCCAGGCAACCTCATATTAGGTCTTGCCCTTCACTGCAAGGTACATTATCTGTCTAAAATAAAGGTCAGGCTGTGATAGCAAGCTTCTTTGGGAAGGAGCTGCACAGTGCGAGCTCAGCTACAGAAGAAGCCCTGCTTGCTCATGGCTAAGGACTTCTCAGATTATCTGTGTGCCTTGTGTGTGGCGAGCTTGTACTAGAGACGGCATTCCTTAAGGCAGCCTGGATCGCCTCTCAGGCCCTCATGTCACTGGCATGGCACCTGGAATGAAGTGGGAGCGGAGCTAGCAAGTGCGAGAAAAGAACTGGGAGGCCCAGCACAGTGTGGTTGCATCGGCACTTGGGCTGCCACATTTGGAGGCAGTTGAATTTCTGGGCTGTCTTCAGATTTGCATTTTCATAGGATGTTTCCATGCATGCCGTGGTTCTGAAAATTCAGCCTGTGTGATGGTGGCTTGTTCAGTGGTAATCCTGATTTTCCAAGTGATTTTTTTTTTCCAAGCGGAGGGAGCCTCCTCCATATCTATACACTGGCTGATTAAATATAAGGTGTTGAATGTTCAGGAGTGGTTTTTGAGAGCGCTGTAATACTACAAAAGAGTGACTGCACATAGTATTAGAAATTTATTTTGTAACTGTTTATCTGCTGCTTTTATTTTATACTGTTACCTGATAGTTTTATTGCTCCAATAACTTGTAAGCTGTCCCATGAGCTTTGATAACATAAAGCAGGAGGATGCAACCTGTGGCCTTCTAGATATTGTTGGACTACAACTCCCATGATCCTCCACTGTTGGCTCTGTGGATAACAGCTGATGGGGCTTAAAGTGCAGAACATCTGGAGAGCTAGCACTGCCCTAACAGGTGGGATGTTGAATCTATTAAACAAATAATATCTAAATAGCAACAAAGATATTTTGACACATTATTAAAAAATCAATATGCCTAAGTATTTCACTTTCAAACTGCGGGCATGCTGTTGGCTTGTACAGTTATGATATATCAACCCTCATAAGACAATTTTATCATACTAGTCTACAAAACCATTGCTTAGGATTTGTGGAGATGCCTTTAAATAGAAGAGGGATATTGCATGATGGAGCTTTTTGAGAATTCCACTTCCTATCACTCAGGCTCCCACTGAACTCAACAGAGCTCCTGAGTAAACTAGTTTCTGATTGGGCTGTAAGGTTATAGTCCAGCTCCAGTAAAATATATTGCTGTCATGCCACTAACATCAGTGGAACTCAAATTGTACCTTAATGTTTCCTCATAGGAAAGTGCACAAGATGAGTTTGCTTCCTTGTCTTATTTAAGATGCAAAGGGTTGTCTGCCAGAGATGGAAATGGAGTACCATAGGATTCCATCCAGCCCTCGGGGCTAATTGTGCATTTTAGGCACTTCAATGTGACAAATTATATAATCTAATTGCAACACCCTGGCACAAATGATGAAGAGCGGCATGTGTCCCTGTAAACTAATTTCAGAAAGATGAAGTGTGGAGGTTGGTGTCTAAAACTGTGCCAAATCTCTTCATTTGAATTGTGCTCTTAATGCTACTGTGAAAAGCCAAAGGCCGGAGGAGTAGCGGGGGAGGAGAGAGAGAGAGAAGGATGGTGAAGGCAGTCGGCCCCTTTGTTTTGCCTTGTTCATTTTACAAAGAAGCCTGCGTTAAAGGGGGCAAAGGAGGCCAAGACAATGCCCTGCCAAGAACTTGAATGACAGCAAGACTAGAGCATAACTGGTGGGGGTGTTTTGTTTCGTTTTTTTCTGTCAGCAGTCTCTTGTGAGTGCTGCAGATTTCTGTGTCTGACTCAGTCTGGCATGACTATCCTCCTCCTTGCTATGAGGAATATCTTTAGTAAAGCAGGATTGTGTTGGGATTCCTGTAACTTTTTGCCTGTATTATTTTCACATTGTTAAAACATAGGAATCCTCTTTGTGGAAAGAGGCAATCTGTGAATGTTTTATCTTGGGAGATCAGGAGGTAGTGAAAGATGAAATAGCTCTTCAGCAGCTCCTGTTACCACAATGAGGTTAGTAATAACTTCCCCTAAACAGGTTCCTGTGTGTGGATAGTGTAGCCTTAGACCTCGTGGTGTTTTCTTGCTGGCTACAGCAAGCCACAGAAGACAAGGAGTGTGATCCAGGATCTGCCTCCTGTTGACGGAAGTGCTCCACTGTCCAGTCGCCCCTCTGCACCACAGCTCACCTAGGAACATTGGATACGGACATGCTGAGTCAGAACACTGGACCAGTTAGCCCAGGACTGTTGACACTGACTGGCAGGGAGCCTCCTCAGTTTCCAGGCAGGATTCTTTCCTAGTCCTACCATGAAATGCCAGGGATTGAATTTGCATGGAAAGTGAATGTTGCACCACAGAGCTACAGTCCCTGTGGATTATGGGAGAGTTGTCATGATGATAAGCTCATTTTCTCAGTTAATAATTTAACAGCAAGTCTCAAACTGGAAGGCATAAGCTAATCTTGGTTTGTTGACCTCAGCCCAGGTTTACACGTATTATGTCAGGATTTAAAGCCTTGACACAGTGCCCCCTGATGACCTGATGGTAAAGAGCAGCATGGTTCACCCTCCAAGGGCTGGCAGGACCAGAATCAAACGCTTCGGTATTTGCAAGGATTGCAGCCTGTGCAGCTGGGAGCTCTATAAAGTTCTGTAAAAGGTTTTCCTGTGCTGTTGGACTGTGTTATGGCAACATGGGTCTTCATGGTGGCTGGTTTGTGTTCCTGAGCTGATTTCAGCCTCCAGTTCCGCAGTGTCTTTATCTGTGTGTTGACTACTACCTGTTCCTGATCTTGCCTTCCTTCTGGTTCTTCCACATGTTGTCCACATCTAAGCACTGCTTGCTCTTAACTTTGCTTTTGGCTCTAGCCTTGCCATGCCTATTTGGTATCTGACCCTTCTCTTTTCTTGACTCTGCGGTTCCTCTCTGGTGTTGCCATACCTGCCTGGAATATGAGCCTTGCTTGTACCTGACTCTACCTTTGCCTTTGGCCCTGCTTCATCTTACCAAGACTTTCACCTGTCTCCATTACCTTGGTCCTGGTGCTGAAGTCATAGACACCTGCTACTTATATCCTGGGCCCAGGATATAAGTACACATTACAGCTTCAGTTTACAGCAATGACTGTAAACTACTTCTTAGAGTACTGTGAATTATTCATGTTTCTTCCCATAGGTATTGATCATTGCCCACCAGCCTACTACAAATATAGAGCCAGAAAGCTTTGCTATAGTGTGGTGAAAACATGCAATCCTTACAGGGCAACCATTTCATTCCAAAAGCTCATCACATGGTAATGGTCACTCATAGAAGGATGTAAAGAAGTCTCTGCGGTATGGCTGTACCGCATTAACTTGATGTTGCTCATTGGCCTCAGTCCCACGCTCTGTGCTGCATTGCATAGTCCAGATGATCAGCTCCAAATGGGGGATTTTGGAGGGAGGAGTAGAGGCGTGACTAAAATCCTTCCCCCGCTCCTGAAAACAACTGATTGGAGGTTCCTTTACCAGATTACATGTGTGTTACTAGTGATTGCAATGGCCTCTTTCTGTACAAATCCCTACCTCTAGCCAGGCATGCACATGCAGAAGCCTGTTTTCACATGCACACAGTCCCTTGCTAGATCAGGCTAATGGTTAATTATGTACCTGCTTGGACTGCTGCTTTGCCTGCTACTGATCTTATAAAGTGCAGAGATCACCTAGGAAAAGAGCTTATAGAAATACATATTTATTTATATTGCTCTTTTCTTCTTTCTCCTCCTCACAACAGCCCTGAGATGGGTTAGCCCAAGAGTCAGTGACTAGCCCAAAGTCATCCCATGAGTGGGGACCAGAACCTGGATCTCCTGCATCCCAGTTCAGCCCTCTAACCATTACATTACCATTGCTCAAACATTGCATGGAAGCATTCCAATTAGCAATCTGCCATTAGAGGACACTCTAATAAAATAGACTATTCATTTCAAACAAAACATTTTCCTTACTATGTTTAGCTTTAAAGCTAGAAATATCCTGATTTTTACTTTGAGGGTTGGAAAGAAGAAACCTCTTGTAGTAATGTTGGAAAGTGAAATCAAATTAATATTGAACAGCAACAAATCAGATGCAACACAAAAACAGACTGGATTTATAAAGTGCACTGGATATCTTTAGCAGTCCCACTAAGGTGCATGTTTCTTGATGCTATATTTAAATTTTTGCAGAGTTTCCTTACTACCATATGCCTGATATGCTGAAATAGTCTATTTGTGCTTTTCAAAGCATTGCATAAAAATACCTTTCCAAAAGTGAAATCTGAAAAAGTCATGTTAAAAACCTTGTCACCCAACCTTCATATGTTGCTTTGAAACTAACTGGTTTTTAGAATGCACTTTCCCCTTTTGCACTGAGATCATATTCCAGTTTACTAGGGAGCCTGACACCTGAGGCGGTTCCAGCATTTAATTTTAGAGCTGGAAAGCTTCTCCAGGATAGCCTTTACATATTGTGATAGTTTGTGGCCTATATATGCCTAAGAAATATATCAAGCACAGGTTCAGGGGCTATGGTATTCTTGTTGCACTGCAGGCATAGAAAACGTCTTGTTTACCAGTCGCAAGGTGCTGGGTCATGGGCTGAATTACAGTTCCATACATGCAGACCTTTCAGGTGTTCCTTTTAGGGCATGCCTCTTTCTGTGTTTGTTCAGGCTATTTATTTCATATCAAGCAAGTGCAGCAATTCCAGATGAGCTCACTTGGGTGAGCATGCAGGATTTGTGCTTGCATTAATGGAAACCACAAAAAGCAATCCAGCTCCAAAGAAAATTGCTCCATTTCATGGCATGGAACAACTGAATAGCCCCGAGTCCAATACATGGGAGAAGCTTTTGCTAGTAGCTTTGAAAACCTTGTGCCTGCATTGCTACTTGCTAATCAGTGCTCTGGTAACCAAAGAACCCAATTCTTATATACAGCTATATAAAAGTAGGATGTGCAGCTCTTCCTAGAAACATCATTGTAAGTGTAAGTTGACCAAAGGAAGGACAAAACCTGCCAGTTCTGTTTGGGAATTCATTCTTTTCAAAATAAACTCACGGCAGCCTCTCCCTTTATGAAGGAGCCCTTCTCTAAGGAATTTCTGAAAAACAGCCCTTTAAAAACAACAGCCACACATTTTATATTTTATATTCTATTTATATTTCCATTACAATTGACCTTCTGGGAAAGTGTTCAAAGGGCCTCTCCAGTTTTTTGTGCAACCAACATGCAAATGTCACTTGTGCATTGTGTTCCTCCTTTTCTGAAAGAACTGCTGGCTCTGGAAGGGCATTTCTATTTTTCAGCATTCAAATACCACTATATTATAGTTTGAAAAATATGATTTCCCGTTCTTCAGTTACTTGGAACTACTGCCCATTGGAATGCTATTGTGTGTTGTAGGCATCAGTTGGATTGTGACCATGTATACCATTGCTGATTGCAGTCACTCACACCCCTTTGCATGCCTCTGCCAAGCTGTGCTGCTGACAGCTGTCCACGGGCAAAGAGGACATTTTCAAGCAGGTTTAAGCAAATACGTTGCCTTGGAAGGAGAGCCTGTTGCAGTGAAACTAATAATTGACCTTGCCAGGTTTTGTCCTTAGTAACCATGTGTCCATTGCAAAAAAATGTGTGTGTATGGGGGGGTGTTAAAAAAAAGGCAATGGTAGCAATGCAGCTACCATTTCCCTTACAGCCGGGCTGCTTTTGTTCCTCATGTGTAAATTGAGCATCACACAACTACCTTTAAACACCAACCTATTATAAAATAAGAGCCCTGAATGGTCCATCTGATATACTGTCCCGAGTCCTGTGGAGGCCATCCAGGTGCTTCTGAGAGGCCAAGCAGGCAATAGCCTTCTGTTGCTCTCCAGCAGCTAGCTGGCATTTGGTGCCATGCAGCTGTTGAAGTGGCTCCATAAAATGGTCAGGGCTAGTGCACCTGGGCAAGACTATGTGCCTTAGTTCCCCTTGAAAGCATTCTAGGTGTACATGGCATGACATGAAGACAGAAAAAGATCCATTGCTTCCAGTATTCCCCAGTCAGCCAGGGCTTTTTTCTGTTTGAAAATGCATAGGATTGTGCCTTAAATGTCCATCACTACTTTTTGTGACAGTGAGCTTCAAAAGTGAATGACTTGCTGAATGAAGAGGATATTTCCAACAGCTGCTCATGATTGCGGATGTTTAGCACTGCTTAGGGTACTGCATTACTAAACTTAAACTGTTATGGGGTTAGATCTGGGAATGTCCTGGCTAAGCTTGGTCCACATTCCTTGATGTTCTTGTTTAGCAGGCATCCTCTAGCACGCCAGTGTCTAACCATCTGTTGTCACATATTTATAATGTGTTAAAGAACTTCCGCCTGTGCACATCTGATATATCCGTACTGCTCATTCCAAGGCAGTTCACTCACTCAGCATTGAAAACAAAGATCTCAAGTACCTACTTGAGATCTTCTTGGATATCGTGCAGCCTTGTGTGAACATGAAGTCGTAATGGAGTGTGTCTGAAACAATAGAATGAAGGAAAGTGAAATAATTCATATAAACTGCTGGTGGTGCTGGACCTAGAGAGCTTGTGGCTGGAATCTTGCACACAGTCTACTTGGTACCCATATAGTCTGCTGAGCCACATGACCCTTGTGGGTAGCAGGGCCAACGCTACCATTAGGCAGAGTGATGCAACCAGGTTAGGTGGGGCGCAGCAGTGGCAGTCCCCTAGTCATTTTTCCTGAGCTCCTGGCCATTCTGCTTCATTGGGGGAACTGAGCTGTGGATGCCATATAGCTTGCTTGCACCAGCTAAACTAGTCTGCTCCCCTCAGTTGCCCAGTCCCACGGTCTTTTTTCCATGCAGGTAGAGCCAGAGCCAAAGGGGTGAGGGGACACCCTATTTTTTTACACTTCTGACCCTCCCTTTCCCTTAAGTGACCGACTGTTGCCCTTTTTACATGTCTGATCACTTGAGAGAACTTCTGAAGGTAGGCTGCAGACTGCATGAAACCAGGTCAAGGTCTTCATGCTGTCTGAAGACCATGGGTTGCCCAGCCGCGTGGGGGCAAGCCCTTGGTTCAGCCAAGAAATTCCCAGTACAAGTCCCTTCTTCTCAGCTTAGCCTTCCTCCCAGAGATTGCTGAGAGAATAGAATGAGGTAAGCATACATTGCAGCAAAATCTATGACTGAATGGGGTTGAAATCAAAAGTATCCTATACTCTCAATACTTGTTAATATGGAACCTCATTGGCCCCACAGGATCCCCCACTTTTGAATAATCTAAAGATGCTCAGCTCTCAACGTTGTTTGGCTGGGTCAGCTTTTTCTTCTTCTAAAGAAACTATTTCCAAGTATCCTAATCATCCAGCTCTGGTCTTGTGTGTATGGATCGCATTGTAAGCAAGTAGGAAGCAATTCCTTTAGAGATGTTATTCCTAAGTATTGTCAGTGGCGGCGCTGCTAAGTCTGTAGTAGCCTTTTAATGTCTGTTGTTGGCCCAAAGTAAACTCTTATTTCATAACATGCAAAGGAATTGAAGATGAAAATATGTAATATTTTAAGTATTTTTAAACTTCAAAACAGATGAGGGCAAAAGCAGGAGAGAGCAGCTCTAGTTTAACCAAGAACATATTTTTCTGGCTGCATCAGGAAATAATCAAGAGCAAAAAAGGGAGTGCCTGGACCTTTGTTCCTCTGAAACCATAACAACTATGAACTTGCTTTCTATTTTAATGTTGTACTTAACTCCTTTGTAAAATAGCTTAAATGTGCTTCATATATGACAGGAGAGGTACTCCAGATATTTTGCCCTACATTTTCCATCAGCCCATACCATTGGCTATGGCTGATGGGAATTCTAGGTCAAAATATTGGGAGGGCCATAAGTTGCTTTGCCTGATATTATTATATGAGATATCACCCATTTTCCATTATTCCAGAACATAATGGATGATCTTTCTGCTCTGATTACCTTTCTGCAGCCCTACTGTAAATTATTCTTAATCCAAAAAAAAAAAAAAAAAATTAGGCAGTGTCACATGTTGGGAACACTGTCCAGTAATGAACTTCATGGAGCAGCCTTGGGCAGTTCACCATCTCTCAGGGTTTTAATGAGGATCATGGCAGTCAGACATACCCCCCTTAAAAGAAAGGGACAGATGCACAGGCCTACAAGGTTGGGTGATTTGGGGTTTTCCATCTTACTCTGAAGAACATGGCAAGGCTTGCTTTGCTGGCATGAGAAGTGTTTTACATTAACTGTATTGTTCTTTTAGATTGCTATACCCATTGTCCCATTGAACTGGGGCTGACTTTTAAGTAGCTCTGTATAACTCAACAACCCTGTTGGAGACAGTTTTTGCTGTCGCCCCCCCCCCCCCAGCCGTCTGCTCTACTGACAGCATCTGTAATCTGATTATTCCATGATTGATTATTGATTTATTACTGATTTTGAAAATGTATAAACTTGCCATTACATTTTGTTCAGTGCCAGAAACACAACACCCCTTACAAGCAATTCAACTTGTTTTGAAATAAATGCCACAATCTCAATCAAAAGTAGAAAACCCAGTTACTTAAGCTACTAAGTATTGCCAACAGCAACTCGGTTCAGACTGGTTTATTGTGGAGTGCCCTGCCTCTGTAGGGTTTTATCTTGTGTTGAACCAGACAGCTTGAGATCCTTTCTTTCATTATCATTCTGAGTCACTGGCTGATTGTGCCCCAGCTGAAGCCACAGAGCCCTGGCTTTTACAGGACAACAGGTGAGCAGGTGAACTCCTGTTTGGGCTAATTTCAGGTTGCAGGTGGAGCATCACATGGCTGAATGTTGCCCTGCTTCTCTCTGAAACATGCAAGTTTTCTGTGGGAAGGATTCAATCAAATGAGATCTCATCTGTGGTCTGAAGTGGTAGATGTGAGGCAAGACAGGTTTACCTAGAAAGTTGATAGCCATGAGAGGACTTCACTGAAACAAACCTAAGTGCAGCTTTGCGCCACTTACTATATCGGTTCCTTAGTGTGTTTCTGCATTGAATTTTCAGCCATCTGCTGATCTACAGTGCCTTGCAGAAATATTCAACACCTTTTACTTTTTCCACATTTTGTTTTGTTACATCCTGGAATAGAAATGGATCTGATGGGCACAGTTGCCACTTGGTGTAGACAAGATACTGAAGATCGAAAAGGTGCATAATGTGGCACAAAAGTTAAACAAACAAAATCAAACCAGTACTTGTTTGTATAAATACCCCCCACCACGCCGCCACCCAAATCACTACCCTTGTAGAAGTGCCTTTGGCAGCAATCACAGCTGCCAATCTTCTTGGGAAGTCTTTCTCGGCTTTGCACACGTGGATCCTGCAGTCTTTGCTTATTCTTCTTGGCTGAACTGCCACAGCTGTGTCAGGGTGGATAGGAACCATCACAGAACAGAGTTTCAAGTCCTACCACAGGTTCTCAGTCAGATTAAGATCTGGCCTTCGCCTGGGCCATTCTAAGGTCTGGTTTTAAACCACTCCATGTTAGTTTGGCTTCCAGGTCATTGTCCTGCTAGGGTGGAAATGGTGTTATCAGAGCAAGCAACACACATGGCATTTTTTAGCAAGACCAACAATTTCAGAGGAGAGAGAACTCTTTTCTACATGCTTGCTTTGTGTCCAGTATTATTTTTTTTTCAAATTCCAAATGGGATTTGATAAGGGTTTGTTTCAGCAATGGCTTTTTTCTCACCACTCTTCCATAAAGCCCAACTTTGTATAGTTGTCCCATGGATAGTTTCTTCCATCCCAACTGCAGACCTTTCCAGCTCTGTCCTCTTGGTTGCTTGTCTGATGCCCTTCTTACCCAGTCACTGAATTTTGGTGGATGGCCTGCTTTAGGCAGAGTTGTAGTTGAGCTACGTTCTGTCCATTTTGAAGTAATGGATTTATCAGCGCTTCAGGGCATGTGTATACGGATATTTTTAAATAACCGAGGCCTGAATTGTGAATCTGCACAAAATTATGCCAGAGTTGTTTTGATAGCTCCTTGTTCTTTGCAATGTTGTTTGCTTACCAAAGTTCTCCAACCATCTCTGGAGTCTTCCAGAAACAAGTGCATTTAATCTGAAATAATGTGATACTGGAATGGCATGCAGATGGACTCCACTCAGCTACTTACAGGATATGACTTCTGAAGGCAGTAGGTTGCACTAAGCTTATTTAAAGACGTCATAGCAAAGAGGATGGGGGGTGAATTTTTAGGCAACTAATGCCAGTGGTTTTGTTTACTTAACTTTACTCAGTTTGCGTGCCCACATAACACCTATTCTGTACAAATTGCACTGGTTTCCAGTTGAAGCCTGGGTCAATTTAACATGCTTGTTTTACCATACAAAGCCCTAAAAGGCTTGGGACTTGGTTATTTGAAGGACATCCTTTTCCTATATACTCCTATCTGCCCATTGAGATCTGGGAATGAGGTCCTTCTGAGAGAGCCATCCCTGAAAGAGGTATAAGGCATGGCATTTAGAAGAAGGGCCTTCTTGGTGGCTGCCCCCAACCTTTAGAATGGGCTTCCTAAAGAGGTCCACATGGTGCAGTCTTTAATTTTGGTGCCAGGCAAAGGCCCTCCTCTTTCACAGATCTTACAAAACCTGAATTTAAAAACTGATTGTTCTCACTCCAACTGATTTCCTCTGCTCTTCCCCCCATAGTTGTACCATTTATTGTATATTGCTAAGTGGCTTAGAGAGTCCTGTCAATTGACTAACATATACATTTGAAAATCCATCAATCAAATAAGCTTTAGTGAGATGATTAAAAACATCACAGTATTCACTACATTGAAAATTGTTTGTCTGGCAAGTGGTAGCAGCACCAACTAAGTCTATGTCAATTCCAGTTTGTAACTCAAGAAAAGTCAAAGCTCGGAGAATACGTCTGCAAGGCACTGTATGTGCCCATTTCACTAACAGCACAACTGGATTGCTTCTCTTTGTTTCCATTGCCTTTAGATCATGGAGAATGCGACTGTGGGGAGTGCAAGTGCCATCGTGGTTACGTCGGGGACAACTGCAACTGTTCAACAGAGCAGGACCGGTGTTTCTCCAACGATGGCCAGCTCTGCAGTGGCAGGGGCACCTGTATCTGTGGGAAGTGCCAGTGCACAGAACCTGGAGCCTTTGGGGAGACTTGTGAGAAATGCCCCACCTGCCCGGGTGTATGCAGCACTAAAAGGTATTGCGCCGGTGAGCTAGAGTGAGACACTCAAGTAGCAGCTTCATGACGGTGCCTCATTTGTGGTGCTTCAGCTACATTAAGGGTCAGATTTGGTGCCAGCTGATGTGTTGCAGCTTGAAATGGCTTGTTGTGAAATGGCTCTGTTTTGGCTTCACAAGTTCAAATAAGAGGTTGACAATATTGCCTTTAATAATAAGAGTGCAGAAAAAGCCATGCTTGAGAAAACTGGCTGAATTGCTTATCTGGTCAACAGTCCTAGGCATATTCGTCTGCAGACACAGCTCTGGTAGTTCAGCATTCACTTAGTCAGCCTTCATTTCTAATTTGTTGAATGATATTGTTTCAGATTTGTGCATCATTTGAGCCCGGCCCTCTAGTTTACTGCCCTTGCATTGTGGCTCGCCAGGTATTTGGCAACACTCTTTTCATAGTCCTGAGCAGACTGGAAAAGTTCAGGAGGAGGCCATGGCCTACACATTGGCAGTCTAAGCTTTGTCTGCCACAAGGTGCCTTGGCACTAAGTCAGCAGCTGTGCCCAGGGATAATGCCGGCGCCCTTGCTGCTGACTCATAAAACATTGCTTACAAAGGAATCCAGACTGGGCAAGGCCCTTGATCCTAGAGTTACTTGTTTAAGAAAATTTTAATTGTGTAATTTATAAGAATATTTATAGTTTGTTTCATGTGGACTGCTATTCCTATTTTTAAGACAAGAATTACTTAGAAAACTAATGCTAAAATTAAGAGAACTTTAGGTCTAGATAGAGTTTTGGCCATTGGGTTGGAGTCTATTTCCAGCATTCACTAAATAGATGCTTAAATGGAAAATCACCCAAACTACAGTTTAACACACATTTCTTAAGTTGGGAAGTATGAAAACCTGAATGTTCAACCTTGTGAGGCTTCTCACCCTTACATGCACCAAATAAATATGTAGTAATGGCTCTTATATCAAAACAAGCTGTAACTGCACTTGATTTGCGGTTGCCACTGAAAAGATGTGTCAATTTGAGAAGCCTGACTGTCATGTTTTAAATGCAAGTGTGATTTCAAGATACGCTTATCGCTCTTCTCTGATTCGTCTTTCAAAGGGACTGTATTGAGTGTACGCTGTTCAACTCAGGAAGGCTGGCAGATAACCAAACCTGCCAAAAACAATGCAGGGATGAGATCATTATGCGAGTGGATGTTCTCCGTAAGTATCACCAAACAAATGCAGAGATGCATTTCTAACAACAACTTAGTTGACAGGAAAAAAATTGATTTAAAAAGTCTATGTATGCATGTTTAAATTGTTATATTATTAGATAAGGAGTTTCTGGGTACCGCTAAAGAATTATTAGTACCTAAGCACTGATGAGGCCAGATCTGGAGAACTGTGTCCAGTTGTGATCATCTAGTTCAGGGGTCCTCAAACTTTTTCAATAGGGGGCCAGCTGAAGTGTGGTGGCAACCTGCACGGGCTGGTGAGGTGGCGTCAGGTGTATGTGGCAGCAGCTCGCTCGGAGATCTCCTAGCAAGTCCAAAATAATCTCTGAGCGAGCAAGCCACTGCGGCAAGCACGCATGTGCAGGTGAGGCGGGTGGTGGCAGCGGCGGCTTGCTCGCTCAGAAATCTCCCAATGAGTCCAAAATCATATGAGTGAGCAAGCCACCACCTCCCCATGTGCGCGGGTGGCGACATGGGCCAGGTAAATGGGCACGGCGAGTCGGATCTGTCCCACAGGCCGTAGTTTGAGGACCCATGATCTAGTTGGATGTATGATCAGTTGAAAACTGAGAAAGTGCAAAGCAGAGAGGCAAAAAAAAGATAACTGGTTATAGATAATTTGCCTTATGAACAGATATAAATAAAAGAGCAACTATGTGGCTTTGGAAACAGGAAGCTTAGAGGGGATATGATGCAGATCTCAGGCTTGTGAGACAATTACCTGCTATATCCCATAAGCCATATACTGGGATATACACTTCATAAATCTACATCTCAGTAAGTGAAATTCAGGGATTGATTCAGGAGGAGGCGTTTTTGTCACTGCTTTTAAACCATTAGGAATTGGTAACCCTTGCTGGTCATCCAGTGATCTTCCCATAAATGCCAGTATAACTTCTGCCCACCCTTGCCTTAGAAGAGTTAACAAGCAACGTGTTTGTATGTTCTGAGATTATAAATCAATGCATTTAGTTTGGAAAGCAGAAGAAAGTGATTCAGTTGACAGATTCTGACCCTCGCAGGCTGGGGGTGGATTAAGTGCATGGACTACTTTTATTCAGTTGGTGGCAGCATCTGGCTCCCTGGTTGCGCCTGGCCCACCTCAGCCTTTGTGTAATACAGAGGGTGCATCCTTGCCACTGCCTGGCAAGGCTGAGGAGAAGATTGGCTCAAAGATGCTTCCTTTGAACTGGGGTGGGCTGGCACAGGCCATTGGACTGAAGGAGGAGGGCAGACGGACAGAAGTGGCGAGGAGCAAGAGAGGGACAGGCAAGGGGGTGATGGAAAAAAAGAGTCGCTCTAGCCAGTTTTGACACCCACTACCATGTTGGGCTTCACCCACCACAGGGCCCATATGAAGGGTCAGTGACCCTTCATAGAAAAACCATTCCATGCAGGTCTCCAGGCAAAGGCTCCAGTGGGATTCTGCTCATATGCAGGAACTCTTTAGCTTGTGTAGGCAGATCTTTGTGGGAGGGAAATGTGTATGCTTGATGCATCGATAACATTGCCTTGGGCAGTGCTTCTACGTACTTTAGCCATGACATTGCTTGAATTTAAGCACAACTGGGTTAAAAACTGTGTCGCATTCCGTTTATCGCCTGGGGTGCGGGGAGCCGTCCCAGCTGTTGCTGCTCAGCCATAGCTGTGGCTTCTGCTTTGGCTCACTCCCCACCCCCAGCCGCACAGACACTAAGTATTTGCCAATGCAAATGTTGCAAGACCCTTTGTTCTCCCTTCCCCTCTAATCTGTCTGTGGTCGGGTTTATTCCTATCAGCTCTTCTGTGGATTCCTCTTGCTATTTACATGTTATCCCTTCCCTTTCTTTTCTTGAGGAAAAAAAACTGTAACATTTTTTGTTAGTGGTATCCAAAAATGCAGCAGAGGTTTTATGGCAGCATATTTGACCAGTGATTCAGTCTTGCAGTTGCCACTTGAAACTCCTTTTGGCTTCTTCTGTAAATACAAATCCCTCCCAATCACAAAAGGCTCTTTTCAGATAATCATATGTATCCGGATAACCCTAAAATTCAGGATTTTAAATTGAAATTGCTTTCCCAACTCACAAAACTAAGCTATGCAGAGGTAACACAGGCAAATGTTGTGCTGAGTTCCATGAAAATCTCTTCCTGTGCAAAGAGAAAAAAATTGCATGTTTTGAGGACATGACTTGAAACATCGACATGCTGTTCAGTGGAATCCTAGTGGAAGCATTTTGAACAAAGCATACACTTTATGCTAGTGACGGTATCTTAACCATGGAGTCTGTAGTGTTTTGAATTCCTTAAGTTGTATCCTCCTCACACACCTGAGTCGCAATATATGGTATCCACAATGCAAACGCAGACTTCCAGGAATTTATCAAACATCTTTGCTACCATCTCTTTTGCATATTTATTCCACTTCATGAATGGGAAAAAACATTGTAGACTAGACTATGACTACAGCAGGGATGGAGAACCTATAGCCCTCCCTCAGACTTTATGTGCCATCAACCACAGCCAGCACAGCCTGTGTTTAGAGAATTGTAGCTCAACAACATATTCCCTATCCTAATATACAGAATTTGAACCACTCTGCCCTATTGCTTCTCTGGGAGCCCATCCTAAAAAGATGGACGGGTCAAGCAAGTTGGACCAATTTGCCAAGTAAAGTTGCAGAATCTTCTTCTGCATATGATCAGTAGCCATGAATACATCTGCTTTGCTCATAGTGCCCTTTAGTTCTCCAAAGGGCTAAAGAGCCATTGCAAAGCCAGAGCAGCTGAAAAAGGCATTTTTTTCTGATTCTGTATAAGGTAGCATAACTCCTAAGTTCATATAGTTTGTATATAGTCAAGTTCTGTCTTTTAGGAGTGGGTTCTACACATTAAGCAAACTTGCTATCTTGCTAGTGGGGGAAGTATAATAGGTCCCTCCAGGCTGCATAAGAAACTCACAGTGCTCTCCCCCAAACTAGATTGTCCTTAAAGTCAGTCCTGATTTCATATGTTTGCCACACATTCCATTTGGAGTATGCATCCAGAGTGCAGTCCTCAAGCCCATAAAAGCCCATGGGACATTAGACATCACTACTTAAACTGGAACTGTGCATACCTAGAGAGGACGAAAATGCCACAGAACAACCAATCTAAAATTAGGCCTTGATGTGACATCGTCTACATTCTGGGTTTTTTCACCCTTGGAAGGCCTGATGGTATAATGTTTATGACTGCACCTAAGATTGTTTCTGTTCAAAAGTATCTTACAGGCCTTGTCATGGGAGGATCTTGTCCCATTTTGATCCACTAGAAAATTGCTTAGAACAACTGTTGTGAGCCTTGACTCCTATTTCCATTCTCCCACAATGTCCACCTTGCTCTTGAAAATGACCTATCCAGCCATTTCTGGAAATAAAACCATTCAGCACATGTCTGGAATGCAAACACGGGATGGATGGCAGTTTTGATAACATCTCCAGTTTGTCAGTGCTATGCAGAGAGACTCCACAAAAGGATGCCTGTGGAAAGTTCAAAAATGAAGTCAAAAGAAAAAAGAATACACTCGAGATCATGCCATCTGTTGCAATGTCAGATTTCCTCATGGTTATGATTTCTCTGTCTACTTGATACGGTTTAATTTCTTAGTTTTAACCAGATAAACAGTTCTCATACACAGATCAAACAAAATTCTATAAATAGACGTTTCTTGTACTTTCTATCTCAAAATTGGCACAGGCCCTCACCAAACCTACCTCTCCCTTGCACTGCCAAGTTTGAGTTCGGTCTGTTGAACAGTATAAAAATCTGCTGCCCTCACAATTTCTGCCTAGAATGGTGGAATGATAATCAGATGATACACCTTTAACATAGGAGCCAGTGTCTGCAATGTACTTTAAACTCATGATAAGGATCAAAAGTGACAACAGGAGTTTCTAATTGAATTCTAGGAGCCTTTGCAAATGATTATCTGGTGAGAGTGCACTTGATACTCAGGTACTGCAGTGATCCAAAGTAGTGAGGGGAGAAATGCTTCAGATAAGAGCATCTTTTTTTTTTTAATTTAAAAAAATGAGAGCATTTTTCTAGTCCTTAATGTTGTTGCTGTGAAAAAGGCCAATCTTTCCTTTCATGGCTGTATTAACACCTCCATTGTAGTTGTGAATGTCTGTACAGTTATGGCTGAGCGTATGCCACACGTCTACCTCAGGTTGGCACTGCATTTAAGTTCATGCAGCCGGGTTGGTGAAAATGGGCTTCCCTGGATCCTCCTGCACACGACTGGCCCTCCAGCCCCCAAATGCTACACTGCTCTGGCTCAGGGGAAGCAGGCCTTCCCCCCTCCATTGGTGGCAGTCACTTCTGTGAGTGGAGCTCTGCATTCTGCCTGCCCAGTCTTAAATAACATTCCTGCTTAAATGCTGCTTAATTAAGCAACTAATGGGTGGTGCTATTGCTGAATTAAGACACTAGGCAAAGAAGCAGCACTTGATTACTGGCCTGATCTGATACCTCAGGGTCATCACCTGTCTTCTGAAATTGCTGATGGCTTAGTGTGAAGCTGCAGATTGATAGGAAGAGGGTTTGGTGTCAGGAACTCTCCTTTCAGGCTGTGCATAGGCTGCCAGGGGTGGGAGAGGCAAGGAAGGCCTTAAATACTGAACAATGCATGCAAGCAGAAACTGAGAGTAACTAACTCACGGATATGATATCTGAAGCATTCCCTTTTCTGGGAGAATCCTGCCCATCCAGTCAAATCCACTGGCAGAAATGCAGTTCATAGGCAAATGGGATGATGCTTTTGCTATTCCCACATCCAGGCTCTGGAATGCTAAACAAATTCCAACTCCCACTTTCTTTATGATGTTCCACCATGCTGTGGATGCACTGTTTGGTCATCCTTTTGGCCGGGACTGCAGAATGTTTATTACTTCCTATTATTGATCTATCCGATTAACAATGTTTCAGATATTTTCTTTGCATCGTTTGCATGAAGTATGGTGTGGAGGCAGAAGTGTTGGACTGGAGACCTGGAAGATTGGGGTTCTGGTTCCCACTCAGCCATGAAGCTCACTGGGTAACTTTGGGCCTGTCAATGATTTATAGCCCAACCTACCTCCAGGGGCTGTTGTTGTGAAGATAAGATTGAGGAGAATTATTTAAGCCACACTGATTTCTTTGAAAGGAAGAAAAGGCAGGAAGTGTTTTTATTGATATTGGTAGCAGATACAGGTTAGTTGGAATGGAAATTAGAAAACCTATTTAACAACAATCTGCAATAAGGCTTAGGTGGCATCTTTTGCAAGCCAGAATTAGAAACTAATGTCCTATTCACTATGGAGGCTTAATAGTTTGAAAAAGACCAAATTCTATAAAGGAAAATGAGATCTACCTAGGCAGTAGGTCACTTGCTGGACACACCTTCCCCATATCCCCAGACACTTGATTCCTCTGAAGTCCTCTGAAGGCTGACCTTCTGCAGTGTGTGTGTCACAGCATGTGTATCTTTAATGTGGGTCATCAACCATACAAGTGCTGGATATTTTAATCCCTCTCACCAAAATGGACTATAAAATTAGCTTATTTCCAGACAATTATTTCCTGCATGCAGATTAGTGGAGGAAATGAAACTTCCTTTTGTAAAGAAATCCTTCCAAGTTTCAGTTTTGTTTGGCCTTCTTTCAGAGACTCCTATTCCTTTTTTAGTAGGACAGCCACACCAACATTTCCTTTGCAGTCTTGGAATTGTGTTTATTCATGGATTTCTAAATGATGAGGCATGAGACTGAGGCAATGGGGTTGGACACTGTCTGTGCTAATGCATTTTACAATTTTAGACATTTGAGTGATTCCATAATGGGCTCCATATGTACCAACAGGAAGCCTCTCATATTGAAAGGAATCCAAATTCCCAAGAGACCTAGAATCCCAACAGATTCTTCCATTGCTGGGGCCAAAATAATGGGTATTTTAAACACATCGTGATGCACTGAACTAATGCCCAATAAACAAACGTGCAGCAGAGCCTTTTCCTAATTTTATTCCAGAAACCGATGACCCCCATTCAGTCTTGTGTGCTTACCCAGTGAAGGACTGTGTGATGAAGTTCACCTACTCAGAACTCACCAGCGGGAAGACCAATATCACCGTACTCAAGGAACCAGGTTCTTAAGTTTGCTGCATGTTTATTTTCCTTGTTGTGATATAACAAGAGCCATTGGTATTTCCCTGGCCAGCCCTTTGGGCAGTAAGGAAAAGGAGACACCCCAACGAGGGATCAGCCTGGATCTGTCTGCCACCAGCATGCAGCCCGATGGGTAAAGAAGGCCCTTTACAGAAGTGGCCCATCCTGCTTTGTAGTCACTGAAAAGTTGCTTGCAGAGCAACTGGATATGTTGGGTCCAGATTTATTTATTTTATTAAATTTATATTCCGCACCCAATAATCCCGCATGGAACAATGTAGATGTGTATTACCAGAGGTGGTGATAGCACCATCCATGCATCTCCCTCAAAAAAAGACAACAACAAAACTGCTCAGGGAGCAAGGACTCTGCTGAATGCTGCAAGGGGCAATGGCTAACAGCATTCAAGCAGGGCACCTTCTCTAAGTGAAGCCCTTCTAGCCACACAAGGCAGATCCAGGAACGAACTTTGAAAAGTTATTAATATTGGACATTGCCTCTAGATGCCTGTACTTTTGCCTAAAATGCACAGGCCTTCAGTATTTTTAATTGGATGATAAGACAAAATAGGGACAGCTTTCATCAGGAAAAGAAAAAAAAAACTATACATAGGCCAATACAGGGAAATGGATTCCTATTAGAAGTGGTCTATGTGCTACGAAAGAAAAAAGTGATGGTGTTACACAGTCCACGGGCCATCTGGAGAGCATCAGAGGGGCCTTGTGAGATGGGATGAAGTGAATTTACCTCAGTTTGCAAGCACAGTTGCCAGAAGAGAAATCAGAAAGACCTGGAGCTTATAGGCTCACCTGTCCCATATGCTTGTAGGGCTTAAACAGAGCAATGACCTCTGCACACAGAATAACACTTTGGAGCTCTGGACCTAAACAGCTCCAAACTTTGGGAAGGGTTCAATCTTAATTTTTTTCAGTTGAAAAGTCTTCTCTGATTTTTGCAATAAACAGGTGTGAAGTTGCATTTCAAGCCAAAGATATAACGTCACTTTTCATCTCCTGAAATAATTCCATATTCTAGGCTTCCAAATGTACTTCATCAATTATTACATGCCAGCAATGTCATAGTATGAAAAATAGATGCATATGAAGTCAACCACTCAGTTTCCTCTGGTCACAGTCCAATGACAACTCCCAGAAAACACCCCTCTGCGTCTTGCTGGAGCTCCCAGCACAGAAGGATGTCCTCTGCTGGGAGCTACTTTGTCAATGTCCTGAGAAAACTCAGTTTCTCTTAAATGAACTGGCTTGCATCTAGGAAGAAGCCAACAGTCTGACACAAACATCATGGCTTCCAGAGCCATTTGACACTGTAGAATGGGTGTGATGGTAGACATTGCTTAAAAAAATAAACATTCATATAAGCCAGCCCCACAAGAGATTGCTTCTGAGCATACCTCCTTAGCTAGATAGGGAGTTGCAGATGTAAAGGGGTGTGATACTTACACGTTTCCCAAGCCATTCCAGCAGCCAGAAATGGTGAATGCATCGGCATTTTAAAAATCCAACCAAACAGCTGTTTGGCAAGGAAATCAAAGTAGAGGGAGGAGCTGAATTGACATCCCTCCACACACACACACAACTAACCCAAGGGCAGGCAACCTAGAGCCCTCCAAATGTCTGAAATGACGACTCCCACAATCTCTGCCCCTTGGTCATACTGTCTGGGGCTTAAGGGAGTTTAGTCCAAAACATCTGGTGTCTGCCAGCTAAACAGTGAGATTTTGCCTTCTATTTCCACACAGCCCAGGTTACTAGATTCACTGTGGAACTGCTCATGCAATACACATTTGTGTGTGAAATTCCCCATCCACACGTGTAGTGTACAGATTCAGCTGCTGAATGGATTGGGATATGTATACTCCATTTCTGCCATTGTCCCTATGCAAATGAATTGGCAGAGATGTTTATCCATTAACTGTTGCCTCCTACATTCCAGCTAATAGATTCTGCCTTCAGCTAAGGAATTTTCAAACCTGGAAACTGCATTTGAAAAATAAATTCTAATATTTTCCAGTTACTATGCATTCCTTATGTAAAATTCAGTAAGAAATGTGCACCATTATTTTTTGTTTCCTAATGTGGAATCTGTAGGCCTTTTCCTTTAGCAGTCCTCTTACTTTTCCTTACCAGAGTGCAGCACTGCCCCTGATGCTGTGAAGATCTTACTGGCAGTGGTGGGCAGCATTGTGCTCTTAGGAATTATCATCTTAGCTGTCTGGAAGCTGTTGGTAACTATTCACGACAGGCGGGAATTTGCTCGATTCCAAAGTGAGCGGTCCCGGGCGAGATATGAAATGGTAGGTATTAACAGGATGGGAGCTGGAGAAGGGGTAAATGTTGTAAAATGGGAGGAAATGCATAAGTGTGCCACTCACTTTGGGGCAGCTTTGACTGTGACTTTTTCAGTATGGGTAAAGTCATGCCTTTTATGGTTAGGTAAGCCAAGAAGGCTACTTTCAATTTCCTTGAAGGAAAAAAGTGTGCCTTGCACCATGCATTTTATTTTGAACACTGTTTTCTGAAGTGCAGGGGAAGGGAAGAGGCTGTGGCACCAACAGGCCACTGTGTGAGCCAGCAGCTGCCTCTTACCCCCCTCAGCTGTATGTTCAGGGTGGCCACAAACACAGATCGTTCCATAATTGGTGAAAATTGGGAGGGGGGTGGAGTTGGCCATTAGCTCCAGATGATCGGCCATAGTCCCCCCACCCCCTTCCCCAATCATCACTAGGCTATAGGATTGCTCCTTCAATCAGGTGGAGCAGAAAGATTCTGTATGCAAGTCATTTCCAGTTTGGCTACTCAAAACAAACCTCTCATAATTAACATCAAAGAACAGTACTGTTATGGCTCAATAGACTAGTTTGTATAATGACTCTAGGTAAGATTAGAAGACAACAGGTAACACAGTCTGCATCATCAGTGTGTGTGTGGGGGGGTTAATGCCCATTGTGTGCTGGCTGTCATTTCCCTGCACAACTGCAGCTTGTGTCATTCAAGCACAGGCAATTTGGCTTGTTTGAGGTGAAAACTACCCTCAAATGATTAGTAAAAGGTGATTAAAACTTCCTTGACCATGTGACAAGGTGCATTGACATAAGAGCTAACTGGATTCCTTTAGTTCCACTGATTTAAGTGGGATTGAACAGTAACTCAGTTTTACTAGTTTAATCTTACTGTGAAGGCACTTCGCTTTAACCATTTCCCTTTTTGTTTTTAGGCTTCCAATCCTCTTTACCGCAAGCCCATTTCTACACATAGCTTAGATTTCACACTCAACAAGCTCAACAGGACCTATAATGGTACAGTCGATTGACCGAATGCTCAAGACAGGAAGAAGGAATGCTGTGCTTGATCATTGCTTGGCTTTCTCAGCATTTCCCAGACAGAAGGCAGACTCCTTCACAGGGGGACAATACCTTAAAATGAGACTTGAACATCCAGAGAGGGCTTCTATTTTGCACGTCAAGGACCAATGGGCAGTGGCCCATGTGCTCTTCAGATTTCTAACCCAAAGCTACCCCAGTGTACTCAGAACCCATTCTCACTGACCTGGAACTGTTTTGATGCCTTGGAAGTGCCAGCAGATTGAACAACGTGCCATATAGCAGCTTCACCAGTATTGTAGTAGGCTATGATTTGCAGACCCAGTTCATAGGGGCACTGTGCCACTGACAGTTTTTAGTGGAAAAGACTAGTGTTGGAGAAGGTGGTGGATGCATTAAAAAAGGTTGAGGTGTTTATACAGTCTTCAGAACAAATTTTTATAAAAAAAAATAAAGTAATTGCATTTATATGGTGCGAGTGTCATCACCATCATTTCGGTGTGCATCTTTGTCCTTCAGCAAGGGCATTAGGAAAGTTTTTTTTAGCCCATCTACAAGTTCAGAAGAATAATTGCTAAGGCTCTTTATCTGTCATGCCTGAAGCCCTGACAGAGACAGCACCTCACGAGGAGGTCTTGTGCTTGGGACCCTGTATCCAAAAGCCAACCCTGCAACCTAGCTTGGGGTTGGCTGGGCAGATAGCTGCACCTCCCCCTGATTCCCTGCCCATTGAGCAAACACCGGAGCCCACATCAAAGCAAGAGAGCCCTGAGGGAAAAGACACTACGAGTTCTACTCAGGAGTCAGAGCAGGCTGTCCCTCCTCCCACTGACGCTGAACTTCCTGAACATGACACAGGAGACGCAGGGGGCGTAATAGACTTTTCCCTAGCAACCAATTGCAGAATTCTGAGGAGGTACGAGCAAAGGCAGGCCTTGTTATGCCAGAGGGAAGAAAGGGCCAGAGGGAAGAAAGGCGTGACCAGGAGAGCTAGTCCCACCTGGGCTCAGTGAGAGACACCACTAGAGGATTAACATCTGCATTCCAAAGACCTCAACAGAAGAGCTTATCTATAGAGTTGTAACTCTTGTAGACAAGTAGCAATAAAGGACTTTAGTTTTATTGCTCGTGAATGTGTGGGTTGTTTACATGTTGAGCAGCACCTCAACATTATCTGAATCAAATGGCCTGTTCTAGGACAGAGTAGAAAAATCCTATTAACACAGCTTTAACATATTGACCCAATTTCATGGTAGCCCATGGACTATTATAGGGTGTCCTGAAGTTTGTTCAATCCTTAAATAACCCAGGACACCAAGACTTGCGTGAGATGATAAACCGTGGTGCCCTGTCACTATGACTCACTTGTTTGAATGACTGCTGACTCAGATGTCAGAACCCTGTGGATTAATTAACTTATGGCGGCTAATCATGACAAATGAAATGGTCATGTGATGCCTTGTCCAAATGGCAGAGATGGCAGCTGTTAACAGTATGTTCTGTGAACTAAGAGTAGGCTTAGCAGCTGGAAAGAATGTGCCGAGCTTTTGAAAAGCTTTTGGGCCAGTCACAGACTCTCAGCCCAACCTACCTCACAGGGTTGTTGTTGTGGGGATAAGATGGCAGAGGAGATGTAAGCTGCCTTGAGCCCTTTGTAGGAAAAAGGCAGGATATAAATCGAAAAAAATAAATAAAATAATAAATAAAAAAGCAAGAACAAATGAGTAGCTGCAAGGAAGGCAGGGAAATGCTATCCTAAGGGGGGGGGGGGGATCATGAGGCCAACATGCAGCTAAGGAACTGACCAGCATGTAACACCAGCAGTGTGCCTATTCTAAGCCTACTATTACATGTACAAAAGGTCTTCACAACTCTGCAGGCCAATTTCACATACACTAATATGCATTTACCGAAGTGCTTTATCAAGTTACAATGACTGGAAAAACCACTGCTCCAAACATTTCTGACCGTTAGGGAATGGGGCTGGCAGACTTTTTTCCCTGGCCACATGCAGCATTCCTCCAAATTTATGTCAGTCTAAATGTAAGAATTACAAACATACTTTTGTGAGAACATTAACTGGAAAGTTCCAGATCCTTTAATACTTCTTATTTATATTTAGTATTTTTCTTCCTGACAAATTACCATATGATTCCTTCTGGATTATAGCAATGGAATCATTAGCCATTCTGTTATTTCATGTTGCCTCATGCTGAGCATAAGGTTCAGCAGTAGCTTTACAAAATTTCAACTGCTGATCGCAAGGAAAAAATGGCTTTATAAAGCCTATTAAATTATCTTAAGAAACTGAATTGTAAGGTAGAACATCTGAGGTACTTGTAATTAAAGCTCAAGAATTTTAGTTTCTGCTTTGTAAGCTGTTAGCAAGGAAGGGCTTCTAAAAAACCAAATAACCCTCACCCTCTTTCTTAGTAAATTTGTGGGATTTTTTGCAAGCCCCTAACTCACAAAGGAAAAAATGCTTCCTGAAGCTACAGCTGGAGCTCAGCTGAGCCCAGTATAAATTTAAGGGTCCACTACAAATATCCTGGGAACCACTATTGCTCTAAATTTTCCTCCAAAGCACATAAACCAGTTACTCACAAAAATCAATTTGCCCAACCGCTCTGGCCTAAAAGACATAATGGGAAAGCACCATTTGGCCACAGCCAGAGAAAAGTTGAATCACTTGTTGCATGGTTTATGTTACAAAAAGATGAATTTTTATTGCACTCTAGAATAATCTGTGTCCTGATTCATCTCAGGACAAAAGAATAAAGTAGCCAAATTAAATAGGAGAATGGGAATCTAAGAAAAATTTGATGCAGTTCTAAGCACCATTATGAAGACTGCCTCCTCCTAATTTTAACTTTTTAGTAAAATTGTTGGTAAACACTTTGAGACAGAGAAAATCCTACACCTAGTTACCTAAAAGCAAGTCCCATTTATTTTGGTGGGACTTGCTTCTCTGTATTTCTAGAACTGCATGGAAAGACCTGCATTCTGAAAGTCACGTTATAAAGACCATTGGGTGAATCAAAAGTTTTATAACACCCAGTAATGACTGTTCCAAATGCTCAGCTTTTACTGTGAATCTGCTATTGCTCCAGCTGACATAGTGCCGGGTTTTTAGGAAAAGTAATAAATTGTGAGTCTGAATGTTTGAACTGGCACTGTAAATCAGAAAGGGCTGCAAAATGAGTACTTTATTACAACAATGAGCTCTTTTTATATCAAGCTATCATATTTGCTTGATGTAAAGCAGCCTTCCTTAATGGACTACAATGCCCATCAGCTCCAGCCAGCATAACCAATAGAACCTGTAGGCCAAAACAGCAGGACATCAGATTGGGGAAGGTTAATTCAGAGTTGGCAATTTGTGGCCATCCAGAGTTTTTTTTGGCCTATAGTTCCTATCAGCCCTAGCCAGCATAGCAAACAGAGATAATGGGAACTGAAAACCAAAATCTTGGGTGGGCCACAAGTTGCCCACCTGGATGTTAAAATGGTTATTTCAGCAAGCTGCTACAACAAGGATCGCCTCATTAGCACAACTGCAAATAATTCTGCAACTTCTGAGATACATACAGTTCAATCTAGTAGCTCAAACTTAGCATTTCAACAATAATTTGAATGATTATGAAAAGCAAATTGGATTGCAAACAAGCAGTAAGCATATTAGCCCTCCATTTTCAGAATCTTCCTGTAATGAGTTTACCATACCAACAAAAAACCATATATTATAATGCAAATGAGTTGCGATCAATTCTGACCTAGTTCCCATGGAACATGCAACGACAGTTTGGACCAACAGCTGGAAGCATGCATCAAGGAATGTAAACAGTTGGGGCACAGAAGAGAAATTAGCCCTGCATTCAGATTTCTTCACAGATCAGTGCTTGAATGAAGCAGACTGTTCTCCTGCGCCAGGGTAATATAACTATACTTGTTTGTACTTGTATTATTTACATACAAGTAAAAACTGTAATAGTTAACGTTATTGTTGAATATTCATGGCAATGAGTCCTGGAGTATTGTGAAGTTGAGGGGAAATAAAAACACTTTCCATTTTCAGAAAAGTATTCCATTTGCTTTCTAATAAAACCAAAAGGAATTGAGTCTCTGCTTAAAGTATCCATTACCACATTCACACATCTCTTTATGTTTAGAACCCTCTCAGATGATTCAATATTATCCATTTTCTCATTGTGCACCTTAGTTTCTCCATTCAGTTTGGGAGACAGTAACAGCCTTCAGGGCACAGAGAGTGCATAATTCCAGTCAGGGCTGACACCAACATCTAGCATCTTTAGGCAGCTGCCAGGGTCTGACCAATGCCTACTTCTAATGCCTGTATGCCCTGCCACCATTCCTACTACCACCGTCTGTTTTAGTCTGGTTTTCTGACTGGCACTGGTCAGCTAGTTTTTATTTTCAACAATGTCCTTAGCCTATCTTTGCTCTGGGAATTTTGAGAAATTTAAAGGAGGCTAGACCTTTTTGTTAGCTCAACGGACAGAGAAGGCCGAGTACAAGATGACAGCAGCAGTGCATGAGTTTGCAGCAGACTCCAAGTTAGAAAAACACTATATTTGCACTCTGCCATTATATACTAAAATTACAAGTCAATCTTTTATATAGTGAACAGAGGTCTAGATTCCAGCACAACGTATTGCTAAGTCCTAAATCATGAATAGGCTAATTGGTTTGCAGTAAGCAAGAATCAGGGAAAACCAAACAACAATATTCAAACTTCATTTCTTGAAGAATGCAAGGGTTTGTGGCACCCTCTAGTGGCCACAATTTCAAACATCAGTTGACTAAATTGCCTCTGCTGATTGAAGAGGCTAATCCATCCACAGAAGGCCTTTGCTGAACCCAGCAAAGGGATTGGTCATAGTTAATTTATGTTCAATAGCATACAGGACCTTGCTGTTTAATATTAATAATATTTTGTGTATTACAGTTGTAAACACATGCAAGGAAACTAAGGCAGATAGTGGACTTCAAGCTAAGCCTTGAAATTAAAACCCACTTACCTAATTTTCAATTAAAGCCTTCCTATCTCAATTTTTATCCACCCTCAAAGACATGTGCTCCTCTCACACTCACAGTCTGCTCCTCCTCCCATTCCCCCTTTCTCAGTGGAGGAGAAAATTCAACTCCTGCATCAGTACCACGTTTCAGAAAAGCCATGTCTGCACTATATTGAAAGAAAGCCATTGTTTTGCTTAAATCAGAGCTTCAGTTTTGGTTCAAAGTACTGAAAAGGCAAGGAAGGGTGGAATCGAGCTAGGAGAATGAAGAATAACAGAGCACTAAGGGTGGTAAAGAAAAAAAATGACATTTCTGATATCCTAGCCATGTTAAGAAGCTCAAGAAACATTGCCCTGTACTGAGCCTACCAATTATGCTGCAAGTCACACATAGTGCAAGATACTTGCAGTATAAATGGAATGTGGCATTCAAGGAAGCTGAGTTTTAAATCAGTGAATGTAGAGATTTTTTTTCCCATTCACAAAAAACTCTGTAACATAACTAGGAATGACAATTTAATTCATTCTGTCACAACAAGCAGTACATATTACATTTCAGGCAATTGCTAACAAGAACAACACATTTCCTCAACTTAGCATGAGGTTGTCACAATATAGGATGGAATGATTCATCTGTGCATACTGTCATCAAGGCACCCATTAACACATGGACAAGTGTAACAATGCTGGGCTACATCCAACATTAGATTACCAGATTGCTGCTCATACAGCAGGAACATTGATTCCTCCTTGTCCCTGCCAGCCCCCTCCCCTGTGCACACCTCAAGTCGACTTAAGGAATCTCCTGACCCTTCACAACGTATTTGGAGACCTGTGAGGGCTGCAATGGGAAAGGAGAATTTGATCTGCCAGCAATACAAAGACACCAGAGGATATAATCAACAACCTAAGGCAAAAAAATAGTCATTTCCCAGCAAAAAATATTCAAACATGGATCCGAAATGCCCAATGCTGAGACAGAATATTTTCTTTAAGCAGAGGGCTTAGCCACATCCCTTACAATGTATGTCAGAATTGCCCATACTACTAGATGACAAGAATCTATCTGATTTCTGGCTCTGTAATTTCCAAAATGCCCTTTGGGGTGCTTTTTTGGTTTTGCTTTTCATCAGGGTGCTTTCATTTGTACTTCTCTAAGCAAAGAAGAAGCAGAATTCTAAAATCAGCTGAACAGGAAAATTGCTGTTTCAGCTCAAGTATCAAAAACATTACAGCAAAATTCTCAAATATCTCAGTGGGTGATTTATTTTAACATACATAACCATTTCCTGAGGGGAAAACCAAGAACTACCCTCTTGATTATTCCCACTTTTAGGACTGGTTTTCTTAATGAAATGCAATACTTGGGTTAATTTTGTGCACTAACACCAATCCTCTGCAAATAACTTTCCCAGGCCAGCTTCCTATATGCTTCTGCTGCCTCCAGGGCTCTGGGCACAGACAAAATCCCACGGCCTACAATGATGATATCTGAAAGTCTTTTACCAATAACTTCTTGAGGAGTTAGGTACTTCTGCCCAAGGCTATCACCTGCAAGATACAAGAAAAAAAAAGTTGTACAATTGTTTTGCTTGGTATTCTGAAGTTCTCTTTCGATGGGAATTTAAAGGAACATGTAAAACTCGAAGAAGTCAACATTGGGTACATTCAGTCCTATGTTCCTAAAGGCTAGTAAGATATGCACAGAACAGCACACCCCAAAATGATCTCTCCAAACTAAGTCAACGAAGGAAGAAAATGGCAGGAGATCCAGGGTAAGTAATCATAAACTGAGGTAGGGTGGAGCAACCCCCCCTCCATTTTACAAATTCCTGATGTGTTCTGAACTGGTGGTGATCAGAACTGAGATCTTGAGGAAACTGGATTTGGCAGGAGTGAAAAAGGGCAAAATTCACAGCAGGAATGACTAAGAAATAGGCTGAATAGAATTGCCAAAATCAAACAGCCTTGCATGGTGTAGTTTGATGTAGGAATATTATGAGTAGTCTTTCTTGGAACTGAAAAAGGTGCAGAAGAGAACCTCAAGATGGTCAAGAGGTGAGAACAGCTTCCACAAACTGGAAGAAAGGCTAAAGAACTTGGAAGTTTTAAGCTGATAAAAATGAATGATATTGGGGAACATGATGGCATTGCACTGTTCTGAAAAAGAGTGCTCTTATTATACTAGAAAAGAATCATTGAACAAAACTAACAAAAGAAAGCATTTATTCATACAACACATAACTAATGTATAAAATTCACTGCCACAAACTAAGATAACCACTTGTTTTAATTCCATTTTAGAAAGCCATCTAAGCAAGTCATAAGGCCATGATGGACAACTCAAGCAAGTATATTCAAGGGGACTTGCTGGGGAGCAATGGCAAAGGAGGACCTCTGCCTTTCTCATAAGTTTCTGACTGGTCATCATGGGAAGTCAATATTAGATTAGATGAAACCAGCAGGATCCTTACACAATTGAGCAGGAAGAAGGCAGCAAGCCTTCCAAAAGTGGCAGAGAACACTTCCAGGGAGACACTGTGTGCCGGTCTCCCCAGGCCATGCCCATTTATGCTGCTTCATACTCTTACCTTACAGGGTTAGGCAACAAAAAGTAGTACCAAGTTAAACATAAGTAGGCATACTCAAGATAAAGCAGTCTTTGCAATCTGGTTTCAGTTTAAGGTATAAACACAGACTGCACCAGGAACACAGGAACTGCATTCACAGAAACATACTTGATAGCTGCTGTTTCCACAATGGTGTTACAAATTCTAAACTTGCATATATCCACAGCAATCTGATTTTCTACAATCAAAATGTTTACTTCCAAGTATGGCTCTCAAACAATACTGTAGTAAATTACTGGAAAAAGCATCAGGGTTATTTAAGAAAAGTATACAGGGCATATGATTTTAGTGCCCTTCCTTGGCCCCCTCATTTATGCAAGTTTTATACTTGTATTACCCCTGCTCCTGGAGGCACACCTTAACATGTGCAGAATCCAGTGCTGTGGGAGAATTTGGCTATGGGGTAAGAAACAAAACAGGAGAATGACTCATAGAATTCTATGAAGCCAACCATCTGTTTATCACAAATGCAAACTTTGGGCAATTCATCAAACAACTGCATGCATGGACATCACCAGATGGCCAATGCAGAAATCAAATAAGCTACATAACTGGAAATAAAAAAGGGAGAATCTGTATTCCCGCTGCCAAAACAAGACCAGAAGCAGATTGTGGCAGTGACCATGAACTCTTACATAAAAAATCCGAGTAAAGCTGAAAAGATCACTAACAGAAGCATAATGTCAAATACAACTACAGTAACATTCCTGAGTAATTTAAAGTCCACAAAAGAACAGATTTGCATCATTGAACTAAACAGACCATGAGCCAGAGAAACTGTGAACGGAAACCAGAAACATGATAAGAATGAAAAAAGATAATTCCTGTAGCAAAAAGAAAAGAAACCCTAAATAGAGGACAGAAGAAATACTCACACTTGCTTAGGACAAGTGAGAAGCAGTAGAAGAAAAAGGTGACAAAAATAGAATCAGATTCCTGAAAGCAATGCAAGATCAAGTGTAAGTATGTTTTACTGACGAACAAGGCCAAGATCATGCATGTGTTTTTATTCCTGATCACTATCTTGTGTGTGAAAGATGGACAGTGAAGAAAGCTGACAGGATGTGTTCAGCACACAGTGCTAGAGGGAAGCTTTGTGAATACCCTGGACTGGCAGAAAGACAAACAAGTGAGTCGTAGATCAAATCAACCTAGAACTTTCCCTAGCAACAAAGATGGTGAAATGGAAGCTGTCAGACTTCAGGCAAAACACGAGAATGCAAGAATCATTGGAGAAGAAATGCTAGGGGAAGTTGAAGGCAGAAGAAAAGGAACACCAAATAAAAGATGGATCAGTTCCATAAAGGAAGCCACAGCCTTGAGTTTGCAAGAGTTGGCAAGGACAGGACATTTTAGATACCATTTATTCATAGGATTGCCATTAGGTGAAGACAAACTGATGGTGTGTAACAACCACTTATATTAGTCCTCTGTAGATCCATTCACCATCTCCCCCCACTTTCTTCACTGGAGGGAGACATAAACATCTGGATGGGGAGATTCTACAGTTATTTGTATATGGTCTCACTTAGAATTCCAGGTTTGGGATGTGAGGACTATAACGTCAGTGGAACGACTGGGGACTTTGGTTGCCATTTCACCCCAGTCGGTATGAAAATTAGAAAACTGTGATAGCTTACCTCTCAATCAAATCTTCTAGTAACTCCTGAAATACTCCATACTTTCAAATTAAGTGCCTCATTTGTTAACATTCCAAACAGTCACTTCCACAAAAATGCTCACCTCCAACCTGCATCTGAACACCTGGAGTCAAGTGAAGAAATTCAGGTTTTTCAACAATTCTGGAACCAGAAATAAATCCCAAAACAAAATCTGAGTGTTCTTCAGCCATTTTAACCTAAAAACAAAACACACACAAGAACCGTCTTACTTCCAGTAAAAAAAAGAAAAGGCTTTATGTAGCTTGTTCTAAAATGTGGTAACAAACAAGAAACAAGGATGGAATTATACTAGCACAAACTTTTGGCCTTCAACATTTCAGACAAGAGAATAAAGAAAGAGAACATGTGGAGATGATATCAGTGAGAATGATTATATTTGTATAATAAATATTGTATGCCTCTACTCAGAGATGCCATCACTTCAGAAACAAGAGGGCATGCCAATCACAAATATGCCTGTCCATACCCCTCCTTGGCTGGGCCTCAGATGTCACAATTACCCCCTTCCCTTTCCTTCCACTGCTACCCACATTTGGCTTTCATTTATTAGCACTGCTAACTTCAGTGCATCGGCTCAAGCATGGTTGTGGTGCTCTTCCCTCTCCATTCCAAGTGAATCCATTTTCACAGTCAGGGAGGGCTTCAGCCAGTATTCTTCTTCTTGGACACATTCAATTACAGAAGAGGGAAATGACACTCAAAAGGTTCGAACAAGCTCATCCATGCTTTTGGATAGCAAAAAAAAGAAAACATGATGCCTTCAAGAAATCTAGTCCTTCTCGAGAGAAATGAAAGCTTCAACTCACCACAGCCTTAGTATAGTCACCAGTGGCCAGGGACCCTTCCGAGCTCATTTCTCCAATCAGGAGACATCCTCGCTGTAAAGGATCCCCCACTTCCTTCAATCCCTGAACAACTCCTGGTCCAGGGACCGCATGGGCATTCACGATATCTGACCAGGATGCTATCTTGAAAACACCACCTAAAGGAAGAAGAGAAAAATTCTGCATAACTTTCCTAGTCAGAAAACTGTTTAAAATATGGGTGTGGGACCCTTTTCACAGCTTTGTTCATACTGAAGAAATACTGCTTGGGACAGAACCCACACCTAAGAAGGCCATAAAATTTAAGTACATGAATTTTATAATACTTAGTATCCGCAAGGAAGGACCAATGCATCAGTTTCTCATTTTTCCAGTCTTTTGTTCCAATTTGCTTTGGCAACCGTATGCAATATTTAAAGCAAGTATGCATGAAACATCATTATGTATTTTTGAGTGTTTCTCCTACTATATGCGTTTTTGTATGTGATTCTGCCAAATAAACACGCTGAGAAATTTTCTTTAATATAATGAAAATAAAAGGGCAGTTTCTAATGGGTCAAGTACATGTATTTAAAATTAAGATTAAAATTAAAATTACGCAACCCAGTACAAAAATGCAGTAGTTATAGCTTAAAAAGGGGAGGGGTTGGCAGATGGGAAATTTACCTTCATATTGATGCCTCACAGTATTTCCAATGTCTGCAAACTTGCGGTCTTCAAATATCAAGAATTCGTGCTGGTCTGCAAGCCTTCTCAACTCTTGTATTACATCCTGGGTGAAATCATCCAGGATGTCCACGTGAGTTTTCAAGATACAGATGGAAGGCCCCAGAGTGGCAGCCAGCTGCAGCAGTTCTTTGGAATTGGTCACATCAGCAGAAAGGCACAAATTAGACCTCTTCTTTTCCATGAGCCTGAGAAGCCGAGCAGCTAGGGGATGGGTGCCTGGCAGCTCAGCCCGAGCAGCAAAACTCATTTCTTTGCACTTTCTTTTCAGAGAAGCCATGCCATTTTGCTCAGAAGGTTTAAAAGTATTGTCCTGAATGAATTTTTTCACCTTTGCTACCATCTCAGGAGCAACTTTTTTCTCCTGCTCAAGGATCTTGAGCATCTGAGACAAGGTACAAACAGAATGTAAGTGAATTCCATGCTTTTCCAGCATGGCTTTCCCCCCTTGCTCTCTGTCCAACAACACAATGGCATCAGTAACCTTCAAACCCTCTTTCCGAAGGACCTCAGCTGTCTCCAAGACACTTGAACCGCTGGTAACTACATCTTCAATAATCAGACAAGTGTCTCCTGGATTTATTGCACCCTCCACAAGGCATCTGGTACCTTTGAAAGCAAAAAGGACGACACTCAAACCACCAATACAAAAATTGTTCAGGTGCTGTTATTAAAGAGTAAATGGACAATACCCCTGTTATTAATAAATAACTCTAGTCTGGAACATTTTTACAGAATGTTTCCTACAGCATCAGTGTGCTAATTATCCCTAAAGAATGGCCTGAAAACCACTAAAAGCAACAAGCTAATGCAAATACAAAATGTTCCTTCAGAAATTAAAAACCTATTCACTAGCTTGCAAATATATTTACTATATTCACCCACTGTTATATACACCAATATTTACAATCTAGATGAATTTTGATTCTTGTTACCATAATCTTTAGCCTCTTTTCTCCGTATAAGCATTGGGATCTGATTCTTTGAGCAGATGATGGTAGCCAATGGCAAAGCTGTGTATGGAACACCACACACGGAATTATACTTGAGTGTCTCATCCTTTGCAATTTGAAAAAGGAGATCAGCTACCTGGAATAAATAATTGCAAATTCAGAAGACAGGTGGCTAGCATACAGACAACAATGCATTATCAACAGTTTATGGAAATACAGTGGTACTTCGGCTCATGAATGCCTTGGTTAATGACTAAATCATGTCGCGAACAAAAATTTCATGAAAATTTTGATGTGGGTCGTGAACTCCGCATTGGGTGGCGACCAAGATCGCAGCCATCTCCCCACCCCACCCCTAGTGGGGAGATGGCCACAATCACAGTTGCGTTTGTGCAGGGAAGATGTACGTGATCACAAGCACACTCCTGCAGGAAAGACAGGCGGAATCTCTGCCATCTCCCTCACTGCGCCCAGCACAATTGCAGGGGGTGGGGTGGGGAGATGGCAGAGATTGTGCCCGTCTCTCCCTCCCCCAGTGTGCTCTGTTCATGCCCGTCTCTCCCCCTCCACAGCGCACTGGGATGACAGGCGCGATCTCGGTCATGCTGGGGAGGATGGAGAGATGGCCGTGTTTGTGCCTGGGGAGGGGAGATGGCCGTGATCTTTGTTGTTCTTTGGCACTTTGTTTCACATTATTCTGATTTAAAAAATGGTTACAGAACGGATTAACCTTAAAGGAAAATTTAACTTGGCTCACGATCAATTTGGGTCACGACCAGAGTCCTGGAATGAATTAGGTTCGTGAGCCAAGGTACCACTGTACAAAGTCAATGAGGGATTTGCCAGAAAATGAAAATACAACATAGACATTCATTCATTCATTCATTTATGGAACTTCTTACTTACTTACTTACTTATTTATTTAGGGAACTTCTATGCCGCCCCATTCGCTGAAGCCTCGGGGTGGCTCACAAACATAAATAAATAGCATAATATAAAACAATATAAATTAAGTCGCCCTGGCCAAAGAATAAAATAAATAAATAATATTAACAATTAAAATAACGTTTGAATAAAAAGGTCTTCGCCTGGTGCTGAAAAGCAAATAATGACGGCACCAGGCAGACCTCTCTGGGGAGCGCATTCCATAGGTGGGGCACCACTGCAGAAAAGGCCCTCCTCCAGGTACTCACCCTCCTAATATCCTTCACGGAGGGTTCCCGGAGAAGGGCCTCTCCCGCTGATCTCAAGGGGCGGGCGGGCATATATGGATGTAAGCGCTCCTTCAGGTAATCAGGACCCAAGCCGTTAAGGGCTTTATAGGTCATCACCAACACCTTGAATTGGGCCCAGACTTCAATGGGAAGCCAGTGAAGCTGATGGAGAACTGGAGTCATGTGAACATAACGCCCAGTCCCCGTCAGCAGCCTGGCAGCTCTATTTTGAACCAACTGAAGTATCCGGACCGTCTTCAAGGGTAGCCCCACGTAGAGCGCGTTACAGAAGTCAAGGCGGGAAGTCACCAACGCGTGTGTCACTGTCGCCAGGTAGTGACCGTGTTATCCTGATTCTTGTGATCTGTCCTGACTAATTATGGCTGCATGAAACCTCTTTTTTGTTTTACATGCTAAAATTGACTTTTAAATCATGGAAATGACCAGTATTCTCTTTACAGACATCTTTCTTTCTTTTTAAAAAACATGTTCTAATCTCCTTGCTTTCAGGATCCTACTTAGGTGATTCCTTTATACACCTAACAAAGTGAGTCATGGCCTACAGAATATTATGCCATGACTAAGGGAGCAATTCTATGTATTTTAATTCTATGAATCCTAGCATTCTGCTGGCTGGGACATACTGAGAGTTGTAGGCATTTTTCTGTCTGAGCATACATAAGATTGCACCCTAAATTGTTAAGTCCTTAAGTGACACAAAGATTATTTACTAGAAATAGACTATAATGCTCTTCCCCTTTATGGAGATGCTCCATGTGAGCTGCTTTGATGTCTCCAAACATAAAATAAAATGCCACAGAAACATAAAGTGATGACATTGAACTTTAAGAAGTGTAAACTTTACAACAGCCTCTGACAACCTGCCATTTTCTACATGTTTCAATCTTTAGTTCCTCTCAGCCCCTGCCAGCATGGCTGCTGGTCAAGAATACTGGAGGCACTAGATCGCAGAGGCACCAAGCAAAGAAAGTCTCCTTTATTCCAACCGTACAGGACATGAATGTTGCTACACACATGAGTAAGTCCTTATCTTACCTACCAGGTCTGCAACCACTAAGTGGCTCTAAATCTGCCCCTCAGTTTTCTAAGTATGGAGAGGCATGAGAGAGGCTATTCAGAATTATGCATGGTGCAGAAAAGGTGGAGAGGGAGACATTTTTCTTTTTCTGACATAATACCAGAACCCAAGATCACCCCATGAAGTTGGCTGGAGGGAGGGTCAAGAAAGATAAAAGCAGAGCTTCACACAGAGCATAGGTAGCTACAGAATTCACCCGCACAAGATAAAGTGATGGCCCCTAATCTGTACAGCTTTAAAGTGGGGGTGAGGTGGGCAAATTCATGAAGGAGGAGGTTACTGGCCATTAATCCGGATGGCTTTGCGCTTCCTCCTTTAGCAGATGCAGCATACCTGCATACACCAGCTGCCGAGGAGTTCGGGCAGGTGGAGGTCTTGCACCCATCCTGCTTGAGGGATCCTGTGGGCAGCCAGTTTGCCACCGCGTGAAGGAAGCACTGCACTAGATGGACCCTTGCTCTCTTCCTGTTCTCCGCGTATTCCTCTGCTCGACTGCCACGGCCCTGCGCTGGTCATCAGCGCCCTCCCTCCGCTTCTCTCTCTCTTTCAACCGCGCCGGTCCGGCTCCCGCCTCGCCCCCTTTCCAACTGCTTCACCCCCGCCTACAGTCTGCGCGAGGTTCGTACCTTGTTGAGCAGAGCCGGGTGTGATACAACGACGCGCAGGTCAATATAAGCAGGGGAGACCAGGCCGCTCTTCAGCACGAACTCCCCGAAGCGCAGCGCGCGAACCCCGAACAGCTCGCACGCCAACAGCTCCATCGCCCCTGCACCCGCGTCCCTCGTGGCGCGCGAGCCTGGGTGAATGGCGCATGCGCCGCGACGCCAAGTCGCCCGAGAATGACGACTCAGGCTCCCGCTCTGAGGGTGCTAGGGAACCGGGACGGGCGTGCTGGGCGATTCGAGCCGGACGTTCTCGGCGACTTGCGCGTTTTTCCGAGCCGCGCCCGCATCTGGGATCGTTTGCTCCCCGCCCTGGTTACAGCAGTCGTAGGTGAGATTCAGTAGCTTGCATTTGAGTGGGCTGTTCGCGCCGATCTGGCACGTTCGGGGCCACGACGCTGTTTACTTAGAACGAAGGAGCGCTACCCAATCAGGCCTGCGGGCGCTTGTGCGCCCTCCGGGAGGGTGGAAAGAGCGGAATCTCTCACGTTCCCCTCGTATCGTTAAATGCTGCCCTTACCAATTGCCCGACGGGACTGAAGGAAGCGAAGCCAAGACGGGCGAGTGCGAAGAAGGCGCTTCCAAGCCGCAGATTTGAGGCTCCCGAAGGGCGAAGGACGCAACTCCCTTTAAGCTTGGGCCGAAAAACCTTGCCGCTCCCAGCATTCCACAAGGAGTCGTGTTGCCTGGGGCATATGGGGGCTTGTGAAGCCTGAGATGTCCAGACCGAAAAGCCCTACATCTCAGAGTGTTCCATAATAAAGCTGTGCAATGCGATACGCGCTTACTAGTGCTTCTAGTACTTCTGAGGAATCGTGTTCAGGACTGAACAATAACTTTGGTAACCTTATGCATTGCCTGGTGTTTATTATGACGCTCCTGATGAAGCGGCCTCTGAACAGTTTAGGTCCTAATTGTGTTATCCTCAAGGCTCTTCGTTGTATGATTACCGTCAGTATCCTGGTCTTGCTGGAGGAGGGTTGAGGGTGGATTTGGACAGCGACTTGCACACATCCTGCTAGCAAGGCCAGACACTGAGATGGCGTTTAAACTGGAAGCATCTAACACCACAGAATACATTACACTAGCTTTACATTATAATCCAGTATTGTGTGCATTGAGTATGTATCATATATGCAGATGAAGAATGTGCATGCCTCTCCTCCTCGGATCTCGACCTATGTCCATATTATATATAGCTTGAAGTAATTTATAAGAATATCCCTTTTGAAATTATGTTTGCATATTCTGCATGTGTAGCAAGTTGTTTTAAATGTGTTAATTTGTATAACAAGCCAGAGAACTTCAGCTATGGGGCAGTATAGAAATGAAATACATTGTTATTATTGTTAATATTATGATGCAAGATACATGCCTTTTTAAACATATTGTGAGACCTGCAGGGACTGCTTAAATAAATGATGTGATATTTAACTGCCATTTTACAGCTTATAACAATAACTTATAACAATGCAATGAAAGGCATATTCATTGTATGCCTCATACATGCCCCGTTTTAATTCTTCTGCATTCTACTCAGAAGTAAATTCAACTATTTTCAAGAAGATTTACTCCTATGGAATTGTAAGCTGGATTGCAGCTTGACTTACTCTATGACATAGTGTAGGCTGAGTTAATTGACTCAGACTTGCTGAGTCAATTATATCCATATATTTCAGAGCTTTTATACTTGAAAACAACAATAGATACAACACACAGTCTTTTATATACTGTATTTATAAGGAAGGCAATAGCCTAAAATGTAGATTTTACATCTGTAGATAACATATACTGCCAAAGAATAAGAACACATGATAGGAGGAAATCACTTTACAACATTACATATGAAGGGTCAGAAGTATAAATAAACTATTTACAAAATGTATCTTTAGAAAACACATATGCATATAAAATTAAATCAACAATAAAATGAGATAATAACACTTAAGGCAGACCAGCAAAAGACTGAAAATCTTTAAGGCTTTGGAATTCATTTGCACCTTGAAAAAATGTGAAGCTCTTAGAATCATAAAATTTAAGAGTTGGAAGGGACCTTGGAGGTAATCTATCCCAAACCCTGCTTGGTGCAGGAATCCTGCAACTATAAGCATCCCTGACAAATGACTGTGCAGCCACTGCTTAAATACCTCCAGCAAAGGAAAGTCCCACTTGACAACCAGTCTCACCCCCCACTCCAAATTACATGATAGTTGCAAATATTTTAACAGCACAATCCTGTACATGTTTAATCAGAAGGAAGTCCCACTGAGTTCAAAGAACCTTACTTCTAAGTTAGGTTTCAGTTCTATGCACATTTAGACAGAAAAAAGTTGTACAATTCCTAGCCTCAGTGAGCATGGACTGTGGCGTAAAAGGTGCATTTTTGTTGTCTGCTGTTCAGTTTGCATGTCAGACCTTATTTTCAATACAAGTATTACAGTCAAAATACCTGTGAGCAAAAGCAAATAGAACAGTTTTCTAGAAAGAGAAGTAAAAGCACCAGCACTGAAAAACTGGGCATGGCGACAAAATATGGCTTAAGGTGCTTTTTTTCTACTCCCTTCAGACTAGCAGATTACAGAATTCTGACATCATGTTAACAGTCACTAATATAATGATTTCAGAATAGCAGTTTGATATTTGATGACAATTATATAACCAGATTTGAAAGTGGTGAAGTGATCTTAGAGTATTTCCTTAGAAAAGCACTGTTTTCTGTTGGATCATACACAGTCAGAATGGATGATAAACCGGATCCCATCTTCAATAAGTGGTTGGGAAAGAAAAAAGGCTACTTATGTCATGGCACTCATGAATCAGATTGTGTATAGCAATTCCTCGTTAAAAACCACTGGTCCTAAAAGCTAATGCTTGCCACAGGCAAGTAGCAGTTCCAGGGGGGAACATGCCTCTGTATCAGAGACACGGCAGAGTTTCAGTGAGGGCCATATATTAAGCATGCAATCCTATGCAAGGATAGACAGTAAAAGGCCATACAACTGCCAGCATTCTGCAGCCAGCCTAGGATTAAAACTGCTAACACCAAAAACAAGATTCAGGCATTTACATTCATAAGACTCGGATGACTTTTTATGTTGTTTAATGTTAATATGCAATCACAGTTAATACAGAAGAGAGGCATTTGTAATGCAGTCAAGCTTTCTGGAAAATGTAGGTGTCACATTCATATTACAAAGCCCTTTGAAGCAAGGCTTTGTGCCTGAGAAAACGCCTTCTATCTATTTTTTGGACTTCATATTTATTTCCTGGCAAAGCAGCCATATGCTTGCAACAAAAATTCAAATATTTGTTTCCCCTGGTGATTATTTCATAGTGATAGGTAGCTAACCAAGGACATTTATCCTGTACTTGCATGAGAGCTAGAACACATTTTGCATTTCTTTGAGATCATAAATATAGTCCAAAAGCGGGTGCACAATGAAACAGATGGAGTAACTCTTTCACATATGCACTAAGGATCAGAACTGGAAATGCAGGAAGGCATTGGGAACACGTGGTTATCACACCTAAAAGGAACAAAGAGGTATGCCAAAGATCCACCTTTATTTTTTCCGTCACACCACATCAAAAATGTGTTACTTACATTGACCCCCATCCAGCTAAAGTGATCCATGACATACAGCACAATCTTCTCTATGATTTTTTTTTTCAAACAAGGGCATTGTGTCCTGTACTCTTCATTGTAAATATACACTTGAGTTTACTCTACAGGAAATATGCATAGGATTTTTGTTTAGGTCTTATTGAAAGCAATGGGATTCAAATTAGGTTTCAGCAGAATTCAGCCACAGCTACCATCAGCTGGATCTTGATGATTGTTTTTACCTGAGCCCATGTATCTGCCTCTGGATGATTGTCAGTGCCTTGAGGAAATTGTGACAACTAAAATAAAGAGTTATTTCCATCCAACAAGTAGTTATATGATCCTGGCATTGGTTTAAAGAGCAAGCTTCTTGAGAAAAACAATAGGTAAAAAAAGCATTTTTTTCACTGAGAAGTGTAAACAAAAGAACTTTGGCTTCTTTTCCTAGGGAGAGACACCCTACCTTGTTAATCCATATTTTCTAGCCAGATGATCTAAAATAGGCTGCGTTTCCTATACTTGCTCCTCTCCTGTATTGATTATTTGTTGTCTAGTAAGGCAAGAGAAAAAATTCAATTAACACATTCACCATGTTTGCCTTTCCCATATTAGTAAAAATGTGAACAGCTCCTGATCTAGCAATATAATTCTCAGTGGCAAAAGGGTGATGGGGAAGTAGTAAAAAAAAAATCATCTCCAGAGGAAAGGAAACATTAATTTAAGTCAGGGTGATTGTTGTTTAAGCACTACATAAGTCTTACAAAACATGGAGCTTTTTCTGACTACACAAGGAAAGAAGGTACATAGCAAAGCAAAGCCAAAGCCAAAACCAGAAAAAAGGAAGCCTCCAAGAAGCACTAGGAAAAATATACCCTCAACAATGAAGAAAAGCATCCCTGAAAATGGCCCAGTTCATCCATAACAATCCAAGATGAGTCATATGCCTGTCTGCATCTCCTTACCCCTTACCTCCTCCTTTGGTGAAACTTACGTGGTTTTGTATAGTCCAATTTATCTGAAATCTGAACCAAGGAGCTTTGGGTTAAGACTCTCTAATAAGCCAGAATATTAAACCAGGATCCTGGTCCAATAAACCACAATTTACTGCAATTATTACATTTGAAACAGTCTTCAACCAAAATACATGGAGCCTAATAAACTATGTATTTCTAGCTTACACAGGGATTCGTTTTTTTGTTGTTTTTCTTAACCACAGACAGACACTGTAGTTCAATAGCTGAGCACATGTTTTGCATGCAGAGGCCCAGGTTCAATCCCTGGCAACTCCAAGAAAGGCAGAAGTTCTTGCCTGAAACCCTGGACAGGCACTGCTAGTCAGTGTTTGCAGAAGTGGGCCAGATGGACCCACAGTCTGACTCCTTATAAGGCAGCTTCCCCTGTTCCTAAACCTCTTGAAGGCAGAACAGATGCAGATGCTGAGGCATCCTCAAGAATATACCCCTATATCAAGAATTAGAACTCTGTTAAGCTGTCTGGGGAAACTTGGATGATGGCTTTGAAAACATCAGCTTACTATTGTGTCTGAAAACTGGTTCTTCTCTTTTACTGTGTTTGCTATACAACTGAGACCATGGAGGGGATGTTATGAGATCTTTCGTGACCCTTCAAGCCCCAACAGAAGGGGCTCTGACTCATCATGACAGAGCACATACAGACAGTAAAAAACCAAGCCCTAACTGACCACGATGTACCTGTAAACACTTGTTAAATTGGTGCAGTTAGGTGAGGAAGTGTGGTGAGATTTTCCTTATCATTTGGCAGGACAATAATAATTGCTAAATGGTGAGTTACCATGAAGCAAATGGTCATCTGGTTTCCCTCCTCTTTGTTGTCTCTTTGACTAAGGGTTTTTTTTTATTATTATTATTTTCTGCCAAGTCTTACTTTTCATACAGACTCAGGTAAAAGGGCTTTCTGTCTATGTGCTCCAACAAGTGGATCCTAAATGAGCATGCAAAGTGAGAGATCTTACTCTCTCCGTGTATGAAGAAGAGACCAATGTGCCTTTACTAGTCTGTAGATCCATTACCACAAAACAGTAGTTGCTGGGGAATGGGGAGAATAGAAAACCAAGTATAATGAATGGTTGACTGATTTGACTTCTTTCTGCTAAAGTATCCTTGGTGTCAAACAGCTGGATGAGCTCCAACAATGACAATTCAAGGTTGGTATAATTTGGAACTATTCTTCCAAAGCCATTTAGTTGAAAATAGTTAGGTGATATAGGAAACTATTAAATTGTTCTGTGTTTGGTTAATAAGAATGAACTATTGCAATTACTTTTAATATTAATAATCCTTTTGCGTTATTTCACACCAGACTTTGTGACTGAACAAAAATACCAGCACAGATATTTGGATGAGAGGGTTAAGGAGATAGATGCATATGTACAAATGTAAACTACCAGTCTTACAGACCAATTTTGAAGTCATAAGCAGAAGGATGGACCCACTATGTTTACCACACTTTGGCCAACTTTGGATTGATTTCACAACTGAGCAATGTTTAAAACCGAAAAAGGAATGAGATTCTTTCCATCTTACACACTATAGAGAATTCAACATCCTGCAACAGGAAAAGTTGTTGACACCTAGTTTACAGACACAGCAATTATTTTACATAGCCTTTTCTCAATGCACATATTTTGCAAAAGATTTCTGTACAAGAGTTATAAAAATTAGTAAAAAATTGTCTCATTGTGCTTCATCTAAACATGTTTTGTTCCAGTAAATTTACCATCTCAGCAGCAGCATATTACTACTTCATGGCATGTTAACTTTAACAAGAGAATGTTATAGAATACAGAGAGGACTTCTTGGCAATTGGATATTTTGATTTGAATACAGTATACCTAAGTCATATTACAGGCAAACCTGACATAATGATAGCCGAAGGGCTATCTTGCCACAAGGCTAATTCTTACTGAAGATGAATGAAGTCTGCCTTGTAAGATAGAACTGGCTCTTCATTAGGAATTCAAGAAAAGCAATTTCTGCAAAATCTGAAATCCATCCATTCCAGGCTGCTTTTCAGGACAATACTGACTGCCTATTCTTATTTCTTTACTGTCAATTGTCTTTCAGATACATACTTTACATTTTAATAAGATCAGCAAATCTGTCTAGGTCTTTTAGAAGCCTGCCTTTCCAAAGCAAGGCCACAAAGTTTTGGTTCCCATTCTCAACTGCTTTTCTTTTTAACATTCATCTGTATTCAATATGACCACATCATTACAAGAATAAGCCACCAAAGAAGTTGCATATGCAACATCTGAAAGCATCTAATTCTAACTAGTTAGATAATGCAGTTGCTGGAACAGCGCATACACATTCTTGGACACCACACCAAATATATTACTTTATACAGAGAAAGCCAGAGATTCTGCTTTCTCTCTTTTCGTACCAGCCTTGCTTCAGTGTCAAAGCAGAGTCACTATATTGCATTATGTTCCTAGGTTCATTCTGCTCATTATAAAGCTCTTAACATTGGGAACTGGACGCACGTCAAACTGGTGTTTGCGGCGCTCAATGAAGCTGGCTAGGCGTGAGGTATCCAGCGGAATTTTGGAATAGCTGCCATTGTGAAACTGAAGCCAAGGGTGCTGCAAGCAGGTGGCCGCTGTCGGTCTCCTCCGGAAGTCTTCCTGAAGGGTTACAGTGATGAAATCTCTGGCAGCATGGCTTACATCACAGAAGTATTCACTTGGGAAGCTGAAATCCACTCGGCACACATTGATGCAAGTCTCTTCCCTGCTTTCATCCAGAAAGGGGGAGACACCACTTAGCATGACATAGGTGAGCACCCCTAGGCTCCAGATATCTGTGCCCAGGGAAACAGGAGCACCTTGGAGAACTTCTGGAGCAGCAAATTCTGGGTTTCCAAGGAGATGATGAATGTGGTAATGGCCTGTGATTTGAACAGCATCTTCTAGGTCTATTAACTTAACACGAGGCACCGGGATCCGCAAGTCAATGAGCAGATTTTCTGGCTGTAGAAAGTAAAATAAAACACTGCCATTGTTTTTGCAATTAAAAGTTAGTTTACGCCAGCATCGATTCATATTTTCATGGCTACTGCCCATTGGAAAGAATGTGTAAATTAGCACTACTATGTGAAAGGATAAGAAACAGATGTGTTGGGCAGTACTTGTGGGCATTCATTGAAGATGTTTGTGAATAATACAATGTTTGGTACTTACAAGAAATAAACAAACAATGAATCAGAAAAAATGACCTTATGGCACTGAATTCCCCAAAGACTTTGAAACTGATTTTGTACCAACTTCCTTTGAGTTATGATTACTGATACTGAAAGCAAGTTAACCAGGTACCTTAAATGTCTAAATACTATATAAACTGAAATCTTGGCGTTAGCTGCTTCCTGCCCCCTTGCTTGCTTGCTTGCTAGTTGCTTGCTTGATCTTTCCTTCCTACCTTTATATCCAAATGTGCAACTCGACAATTGTGAAGGTACTGTAAGGCTTCCATTGTGTCTCTTATGTAAAAAGCTACTTTCTCTTCCATCAGTTCATCATGATTCATAAGATAGTCTAAGAGACGGCCATCATCCATCCTAAGATCAAACAGTAATTCATTATGAAAAGAAATATAGTGAAAGATCAAAGAATTGCTTAACAGCCAAAACATGCAAATACAAGCAGCATTTTTTCAAAGAAGGAAGTAAAATTTTATGCTCTATTTCCTAATGCCTTCCCCTCCACAGACACACACTGCAGTCTTGGGACTCACTGTGTGAATCTAACACTTGCAGAGATGTCTGTCATATTGCTTTGACTTCAGTGAAAAACATGACAGAAAAGGTACATGCATCCCCCATTATAGCAAATAGGAAGCTTAATTTCCAACACAGGACTTACAGTTCTAAAACTAAGATATAGGAGGAAGGTGATTCATAAGTATCATGAATAGTGATATACTGAGGATGTTGCAAGTGTTGCAACATGGCGGCTTCGTGTGCTGCCTGCTCCTTCTTCTTCATTTTTTTACTAATGAACTTCACAGCAACATCCTTCCTGGTAGCTTTGTGAATGCATTTCTTTACAACAGCAAATCGGCCCCTGGTGGGGAAATGGGAAAAGATTATTCATGAATCAATCAAGCATCTGTTTCAGAACAAAGGCAGAATAGTTTTCTAAAAGCTTTTTCAATCTGTTTATTAATATAACAAGGAATCAAACTACTGAGTTTGTTCATAACTTTATAAAGTTACCAGGTACTTTGTCCCAGCAATTTAGATTCTCTTAGGATTAGAAGAGCGATTATTCATTTGTATAATGAATTATTCTGTCTAGCTGTATTGCATGGTACAGCTTTCTCATTCATTCTTTTTAAATTAAGAAACCTAAAAAATAACAGTTTAAATAAAAAGCTGATCATGGACAGAAATAAAATTCCCTTTTAACTTTGTAGGCTATTTATGTACATATGACACATACAGAAACAGATATATGCAGGAAGGTTTGATTGGCTGCAGAGCAAGCCAGGATGAGCAGAGAAAAGGAGAGAAGATGGTTCAGTAAAGTTTTGTCCCAATCACATCCCATGCATACAGCTGTGTTTCCTAAGGGTTACACATCATTCCCTCTAATTTACCGAACAGCACCTTATTCTGAGCAGAAACTGCTGCATCCAGATTTTGTCAGAGTTATTTTCTTTCTTATGGATATTGTTTACTTGCCCACATCCATCTCCAGCTCCCCCCTCCATCTCCAGGACCTTCATCTATAACTTCATGATGATAAGAAAGGGCAACTGAAAGGATCGAGATTTGGAGCAACTCCCCTATGAGGAAAGCTTACAGCAGCTGGCTTGGAAAAAAAGGCAAATAGGAGGAGTCTTGGTACAGATGTACAAAAGTGTGCACTGTATGGAGAAGGTGAATGGGGAGACAGTTCTCTTCCTCTCTTAGAATATTAGAGCTGGGGTCAATCCAGGAAGATGAGAAGTGGGAGAGTCAGGACAAATAAAATGCTCCTTCACATAGTGCATAGTTAAACTATGGAATTCACTTCAAAAGATGCAGCGGTGGCCGCTCATTTGGCTGGCTTTACAAAGGGCTTTAAAATTCATGGCGGATAAGGCTACCAGTAGCTACTAGCCCTGAGATACACCAGGCGTGGGGGAACATGGGCAGGAGGGTCCTGCTGTAGTCATGCCTTTCTTGTGGACGGCTGATTGGCTGCTCGTGCAGAGACTGCTGCATCAAATGGCCCCGTGGTCTCATCCAGCAGGGCTTGGCTTACGTCCTTGTGGTGTGCCCTCTAATGGCAGGAAATGGCATGCAGAGCCAAGGGACACAGAGGGCGAGAAGGGTAAACTCTTGACTGCAGCTCGCCCTGCATGCAGCTACTCCTGCCCCAGGGACTTTTCAGTGCTCTTTACTGTGTGTGCAGGCAAATGCAGAGGTGAACAAGCATGCGTAAGAATAATGCCACATGGTTGTCCCTTGGTAAAGGAAAGCTCATTGAGTCTGAACTTCAAAACTAGCTCTCCACTTAAAATATATAAAATATTTTGGTCCTAAGGCTTATTTCTAACAGGGTTAAAATAGGCAGGCTGCTGATTTGTATTTTGTCAAGTGATCACAAAATCACAAAAAGAGGCCTGCATCTGCGTGGATCCCCATTTTAGGAAACGTCAGTTGCTGAGAAATGTTGGTGGGAATACTGCACCACCGTCCACCGAGGTTGTCCCAGTGGGTTCTCACGTGTTCTCTCAGCTCCTTGAGAATGACATTTGCCTAAAACTAAAAGAGAACTTCAGTACCCATACTGAAGTTGAGTATGGCACTGAAGAGGGGATGGTGGATGGACTGTGTGGGGTAACCACTCAGAGAACTACAGTTATAGGTAAGTAACCTGTCTTTTTCCTTCATGGCCTTTGTGTGGAAGAGAGGACTGTGCCGTCAGACGTGGCCTGAACATCTAGCGAATGGTGCTGAACAAGCATTGACTTTGAATGACATAGAATGGGCTTGGAATGGGGCAGAAAGTTGGAGAAAGTCAGAGCTGATGTGTTAGCGGGACTGCCCTGAAGACTCATAAAGTGAAGTATGATGACATCAGGAGTCATGTTGCCCTAATAGACAAACTAATGGGATCGTGGGCAAACTCAGTCCTCAGCTTATAAAAGACAAGCATCAAGAGCGTGAAGGCTCAGCTTAAGTAGCATAGGTGGTAAGGAAAGGAAAGCTGGAAGAATGATTTGATTCAGACAGAAATACAACACCAGTTTGGGAAAGAAACTGACATTAAGAAAGAGAGCTACGTGAGATAAGGGAGATATACACACAAGGCACATAGTTCCCCATGTAACCAACCAAAATGCCATCTTCCAAGAAGGACACAAAGATCTACATTGCCAGAGGCTTGAAGGGCTTAGTGGATAATGTCTGTGGTTTGCCCAGAGCAGCACCCCCAATTTTACCACCTGGCATTGGAATCAGGTCTTATCTTGGGACCAATACAGCCAATTGTTACTGGGGATTGTAGCCTAATGGAAGAGCAGGAACTACAATAGAAGCCGCTGACCACAGTCAGTGCTGTATGAGTGCTGCCACATTTCCAGAGTCTTTGTTTTTCTTCTGCATCATTTCAGAAGAAGGTGTAGCTGATGATCTGGAAGATCTGACCTTTTCTGTGGGCTTGCCTTGTCAGGAAAAGTGCCAAGGACCACACTGGGCTGGGTGAGTCTTGTCTGCTTGGAGAGCCAGTTTGCCTCAACATCTGCACTGGAATGTGGGGAGATTCCAGCCATGACACTTGTACAGCCTGTGGCAATTTAGATCCACCCTTAGCAGGGTTGGGAGAAGAGTAAACTAGCCTCTTAAGGCTCCTCCACAGCCTCCCACCCTTCAGAGAACACTCACAGCTCACAGCCAGCTGGTAAAAGCTCCGGCCTGTTTGGTAAAAGCCTGACAATGTGGACAGGCGTCCCCATTCTACCTGCTTTCCAGGCAGAAAAGGCACAACGCATGATGGAGGTGGCTTCACTTCTACAATGGATGCACTCACAGAAAGGAGCCCAGAGGACCACGTGCCTGTCAGACAGTCACTCGATCATGAGAGCTAAGCAGCAAGTAATACCAAACAAAGTAGAATGACCGAAGAACCACAGAGGTAAAAGAAAAAGAAAAATCCCCCCAGACGTGTTCACATGGGCTGTGCACGACGTTCCCTAATGAAGCCACCACACTCTCAGTCAAGAGAGGACTGCACAGGAGTGATGCACAGAAGGGCCACTCAAGCCTGAGAGTGTGAAGGTGGCATTACAAGCCCAGTGGATAAGACACCCAATGGCAAGGGGGCAGGTTAGGAACCGTGATTACAAGCAAGGATGAATGACCTCGCACTCGTCAACCTGGGACAGGATTTGTAGGATCATGGTGAAACTTCGGTGCACAGAGAACGTCTGTATTACTGCACCAACCCCAGCTGCAGTGTTTTTCAGTGCTGCCAGTTCCCATACCGCATGCTAAAACTGAGTTGTCAGAGGAAGAGTAGAGAAGGAATGGGAACCAGAGTGATGCACAGGCTTGCGTGAGGCTCTGAGCCACAGCCCCTCTGACAAACGAGGGCAAGCATCACCCCTCCGGACAGGCCACCAAGGCACGGCTAGGCAGTGTGGTGTCCTCCAGATACTTTGAACTGCAGCTTCCACAGCCCTTGACCTTTGATCCTATTGAATGGGCCTTCTGGAAGTCATACTCCAAAGCATCGGAAAGGTACCAGGTTGCCTATCCCTACCTGAAGGTAGCAACAAGGATGTAAAAAGCCCTCTAAAGTTTTTCTAAAGAGAACATTCACTATATATGGCTTGTATTTTTGCAAAATAACTGGTTGTACCTTCCAATCTCATTCAGCTCAGTGTAGGCAAAATCAAAGTTCTCTTTCCAGCTAACGGTGGCTCCATCTGCTGCAGAGTCTTTGTGCAACCGGAGGGGACAGGAAACAGAGTTGTAATACAAAACATAGTCATGGCGTCACATTGTATTAAAAGGAGATGGCTTGAGAGAGAGAAGCTTAAACGTTACAGGTAGACTAAATACTTGTGTGCTTTCTCCACCAATTGAGTAACCTTTTCCATTTTTGAATGCTTCCACTTTGGCCCAGTGGCTTGTGAGATCATCTTGTTGCGTTAGCAAATAAATATGGAGGATGAGGCAAAATGCCTCATGACAACACTGCTGGGGCGCAGGACTTCAGGTCTTGGCAGTGATGCCAGAAAGGGCCGCTGTGTGCCGCTGAACTGAATGATGCAAGGATAGGACTGGAGTGGGCTGGAAAATAACTCATGCAGCAACTCTGTCGCTGCTAAGCAAGTCTGAGCTTGCTGAGTGCTTGGATGGAAGTTCTTCCTGGGCAGCCTCCAGCTGAATGATGGAAGCAATGTGGGAGAGTAATGCATTAAATAAAATAAATCAGCCATCCTGTTCCATCAAAGAGCCCGCCAATCACTCTGCAGACCAAATAATATCCTTTTACATGTGGGTGTATTGGTGGACTTTCCAAAGGGACTATAAGCACATAATGCAAAGTTTCAGCAGACGGTTGCCTCGTTTCACAGGCACGGAAGGCCCCTAGAACGACGGCACCGCAAGCCATTCTGTGCACTGGCCCAGCTCAGCGTTACAGGGGGGCCCAGCAGCCCTTCCAAGGCTCTGATAACTTGATGACATTCAGCCCAATGCTGTAATTGTATGTCATGTTTCTCTTACACTGCATGGCTGGCTGAACCCTCTGTTCTCAGAATATCTGTGCAGTGCATTTGAAAAATTACCTAGCTTGCTCTAAGTCATGGATGGAATTACTACTTCAGTAATAAAAACAAACGTGGCCTGTAATTTTACAATAATTATATAAGTGGCTGCATTATGCCAGTTCAGACTGGTGAGCCATCTATGCCAGTTTGGTTGACCCTGACTGGGAAAAAGGTTAGCAGGCAGAGGACTATTGAAGGCCTGCTGCCGAGAGCCTTCAAAATGCAAATTACAGAGGTGGAACCCGCAGGCTTCACATGCAACACACCTGATGTAACTATGAGCTGTACCCCTCCTGACTCTGAATTAAATGCATTTGCATGTGTTAGGAAAGAAGTGAGGTGCATTTCCTTGTCTTCAGGGCTCTATTTATAACAACAAAAGGACAAGGGGAAGAAGCTTATTCTCACAGGGTTCTTGGCGGTTGAGGTTGACCTCAAACCTACCAATTTCAACATGTTGCTTCAGCAAACTTTCCCCTCCCGTCATGTGCTCACCATATTCTGGCAGTTTCACAAACTCAGAGGCCTCACTGGGCAAGCTAATTCCCCAGGGATTGCTGGCGCTGACCCGAAACTGATACTGGCAGCCAGGTGTGAGATCTTCAATGACGAGGTAGGTGTCCAAAGTCGAGGCAATGGATTGTTGCCAGATCTGGGAGCCTATGTTTTATGGGGGGGGGGGGGGAGAGAGGGAGAATTGAAATTTAAATGTGACTCAGGGAACACAGGCATCATGTTCGGATGACCTTCCTCACCCCCAAACCATATCTTAGGATCGGGTGGTAATTTGGCTCTGATTGCATGTAAGCATCAAAGAACTTGCCCATTCTTTTAGAAGTTCTGTCTGGTGAGAAAAAACAATAGCCTTTTCATCTTCTTTGGCCTGATTGGAACATGCCATGAAATGAGATGGTAGGCTGACTGCCAGTAAGAAGTGTTAGTTCTTTACATAATGCTTCTTTACATGGAAAGACCTCGCAAGTAGAAAAGCACATGGCAAGAAGAGGACTACCCATTTTTCTAACCTATAGGAAGTGGATTGCTGCAGATCTGCTTCTTCACATGCAGTCTGAAATGGTACAGTCTGTTTATTACACCCTGCCACGAGTGCAGCTGTAGTGGCATAATTCATCAAATAATTACTGTACCTATTCATTTCTCTAAGGACCCTGGAATCATCTGAATAGTTTAAACAAGCAGAAGGATAATTCTAATGACATGTACCACTAAAACATTTTCTAGAATACTTGTTGCACGGATTGCTGAACTGCACTTAAATTTCATGCTGTCTTTATAGATCACTTTAATGAGGTTTCAGAGTTTTATTATTTTCTCTGTAGCCCTCCTAGATGGCTGCTGTGGTTTAACCATGGCTTAGAAATATGTATAAAGAATGGCTAATGCAACTTGTCCTGCTTTGAGTGGCAAGTGGAAAGGGGACAGGGAGAGCAGAAGTCCTGGGTGTGGCTGCCGCTCTGCATCCTCTCAGGATCTCCCAGGACGCATCCAGCCATCTTTGCTGCGACAGCATCATTGGTGATAGCCAGAAGGAAAGCCATCAGAAAAGCCCTGCAGCGCTCATACCTTCTTCTCTGTACTCCACAGTGTAACCTGAAATAGTGCAATTCCCTGTGCTGGACGGAGGCAGCCAGCGTAGAATCACTGAGGTGCAGCTTCTTTCCTGAGCTATAGGGCGATTTGGGGCTGCGGGGACACCTGTGTGTGTGGGGCAAGAGGGGAGCGGAGGGTGGGTGGAAAGAGAGAAAAATGAGGAGAGAATTAGAAGTGTTACTGCTGTTACAGCTTTTCCCATTTCCAAGCACATGAAAGAGAGGCTTTCTACCATCTGGGTTTGCTCAGGGCCACTCGGACATAGCAAATTAGCTGTATTATGTGCAGTGAGAGGAAGCGGGGGTGGGGTGTCCACAAGCTGATCCCTTGCAGGGCTACTAGCATCTGGTGTGCCATTTGAGCCTCATCTGGTGTGTCCAGAGGCTCAATGAGGAGAACGAACTCAAGGGAGGCTGGTGACTCCTCATGTCAGAGGGGCTCCTTATCTGTTCTGGTTTTCCTTTTGAGCTTTATAGAATGTATGCCTGGTGCTCAATGGCAGGGGTGGAGTTCACAGACAATTCAGTATTAAAAGCACTACTCCAATGAGCACAACAGTGATAAGAAAGCGAAACAGCCTTTTGCTGATATGGAGAATGTTTTAGTGGTTTGGACAGAAGATCAAACCAGCCTCAGCATTTCCTTAAGCCAAGGCCTAACTCAGAGCAATGCCCTAACTCTTTTCAATCCCATGAAGGCTGAGAGAGGTTAGGAAGCTACAGAAGAAAAGTATGAAGCTAGCCGTGGTTGGTTCATGAGGTTTAAGGAAAGGGTCTCCATAACATGGTGCAAGGTGAAGCACCAAGCACTTACGCAGCAGTGGCAGCAAGCTATCTGGAAGATCTAGCTAAGGTAAATAATGAAGGTGGCTACAGTAAGCAACAGGCTTTCAGTGTCGATGAAACAGCCTTGTATTTGGAGAAGAGGCCATTTAGGACTTTCATAGCTAGAGAGGAGAAGTCAATGCCAGTCTTTAAAGCTTCAGAGGACAAGCTGACCCTCTCGTTAGGGGCTAATGCAGCTGATGACTTTAAATTGAAGCCAATACTTGTTCACCACCCCAAAAATCCTAGGTCCTTAAGAATTATGCTAAAACTACTCTGCCTGTGCTCTATAAATGGAACGACAAAGCCTGGATGACAGCACAGCTGTTTATGGCATGGTTTACCGAATATTTTAAGCCCACGGTTGAGACCACTTCAGAAAAGAAGATTCCTTTCAAAATCTTGCTGCTCATTGACAGTGCACCTGGTCACTCGAGCTCGGCTGGAGATGTACAATGAAATTAATGCTGTTTTCATGCCTGCTAACACAACATCCGTTCTGCGGCCCATGGATCAAGGAGGAATTTTTGACCATCAAGTCTTAATAGTTAAGAAATGCCTTTTGTAAGGCTATAGTTGCCATAGACAGTGATTTCTTTGATGGATCTGGGCAAAGGAAATTGAAAACCACCTGGAAAGGATTCACCATTCTAGATGCCATTTGTGGTTCATGGAAAGAGGTCAAAATATCAACATTAACATGAGTTTGGAAAAAGTTGATTTCAGCCCTCATGGACGACTGAGGAGTTCAAGACTTCAGTTGGAGGAAGTAATTGGAGATATGGTGGAAATAATGGATGAGCAGCTGCTTCCTATGGATGAGCAAAGAAAGTGGTTCCTTGAGATGGAATCTATTCCTGGTGAAGATGTTGTGAAGATTGTTGAAATGACAACAAAGGACTGAGAATATTAGATAAGCTTAGTTTGTAAAGTAATAGCATGGTTTGAGAGGATTGACTCCAATTTTGAAAGAAGTTCTATTGTGGATAAAATGCTATCAAACAGCATCAGATGCTACAGAGAAATCTTTCATGAAAGGAAGAGTGAATCAGTGTGGCAAATTTATTTTTTGTCTAATTTTAAGAAATTGCCAAAGCCACCCCAGCTTTCAGCAACCACCACCCTGATCAGTCAAGAGCCATCAACATCAAGACAAGATCCTCCACCAGCGAAAAGATTTTGACAGATGATTATTAGCATTTCTTTAGCAATAAAATATTTTAAATTAAGGTATGTAGTTTTTATAGATATAATGCTATTGTATACTTAATAGATCACAGTATAGTATAAACATAACATTTATATTCACTGGGAAACCAAAATAATTTGCGTGACTCTATTTATTGCAATATCTACTTTATTGCTGTGGTCTGGAACTAAACCTACAATTTCTGTGAGGAAAATTGGAGCTTTGACATGAAAACCTTTGTAAATCATGCATCTTGTCTTACAGTCGAAGTCTAAGCCAGGGAGCAAGCCAGTACCTTGCACTTTGATTGTAGCCGAAGTGGATGCTGTCCCGAGTTCATTTGTTGCCACGCAAGTGTAGATCCCGCTGTCTTGAGGCATCACATTACAGATCTTCAGGGTGACTTCTCCTGACTCGCTAGAGAGTGGGAAGAACAATACTGTAATCTGAATATCTGCTATGCATTTTCCCTGGCTTCTTTTCCAGTCGTAAACAGAAAATAAAAAGCGGTGAAAAAGCAGACATGAGCTGCCCTTGTACTCAATGTTCTGAGTCCTGGTTGCTTACAAGGAGAGGAAGACATCCATCTTGGATGCGAACATCCATCTTGGATGCCATGTTGCAGATGGATGCTAACCTGACTAATGCTGCTGATGCTCTTATGAATGGGACTGTTGTGCACCTTCCAGGTAGCCCGCTATTTATTAGGTATCCTTGCTAGAGATACCCAATAAGTCTCTATTCAGAAGTGAACCAACATGATTTGCACCTCCTGAACTAAAGCACAGTGCAGAACACAAGCATTTTCTGATCTTATACTTCTCCAAATTTTGTGATACAGTTAAAAAAACCCAAAATGCATGTACAAGTGTATTTACCAAAATGTATATTAAAATGCATATCTTATAATAAACAATGTGTAACCTGTGACCAAATTTTTGTGCAGATTTCCCACCTCCCAGACTCCTGTGAAAATGGGCTAGAAGCAACTTTTGAAGGAACATATGGTCATTTGGCCTGGATGGGAAATGGTCTGCCTGGTCCATCTCTAGCACCATCCCTGTGGCCTCCTGCTTCTTTCTAATGCTGGGGTGATTCCCAGCAGGCTTCATGGTGCTGGCCATGCTTGTCCTTCTTGGACCGAGCATGAACCAACCTTTCTTAACCTGGTGCCCTCTAGATGTTTTAGACTACAGCTCCCAGAATTCCTAACTAGTGACCATGTTGGCTGTGGCTGATGGAAATTGAAATCCAAAGAATCTGGAGGGCACTAGGTTGGGGAAGGCTGGCACAAATGCTTCAGAGTGATGCCGTGCCAAGAGCATCCAACTTAAGGTGAACAGGGATGTCCCACAGGGAACACCAACAGTTCTCTTTGAGCAGCCAAGGGGCGTTCCCGGGATTACTTCCCTTGATTTGCTTTTAGGAAAGACTTGCAGCCATGCATTTGAAGATGCATGGAGATGCAAAATGGGGACTGCAAGGAACAATACTGTGATGGACTTGTTTGTACCTTGTGGCAGGTTTTCCGAGTATGTTGAGGACATAATCCCTTAGATCCATTCTGATTTTGACTCCTCTTTGAATATAGTAGCAATCTCTAAAGTGTCCCTGGACCATCTTATCAGATAGGTGCAATTGCTTAGATCATTCCAGTTATTTCTTCCTGACGCTGCAGCAAGGTTTTGATGAAAGGTTGGGCCTATCACATGTGTTCTGGATTGCTTCCCCTTATGGGTTGTTATATCTAGCCGAACAGGACTCTGGCCCATGCAATCAGGGAGCTGATTAAAGTTTAATCATTAAACTCTCCCATATACAGGGATTACTTCCCTGCTCTCCTAAAGAAAGCGTCTCCTTAAGTATAGATCATTTCCAGTTTGTTCTTTTGGACAAGGTAAAAAAGCAGGTGTGACCCTGTTAATTCTTCTGGATCTTTGAAAGGATGGTGGTACCACTGGTCATGTTGACTTTCTGTACTGATTATCCAGTTGTGCTTTGGGAAGCTGCATTATGGTCATTTTGCTCACAGGGGAACAGGTTCCAAAAACAGGTCCTGGGGCTTAAACTTTTTAAGATCTAAATGCCTGTTTAAGAGTTCCTTGTTAGATACACTCAATCTTGGGAGGCAGCATAGGCGGTGGCACCACAACATCACTTGCCTAGCCCTGGAATGTGAGTTCCAGAGTGATCACCCTGCTCATTCTTTTCTGAGCTTCCAAAAATTTGACCAAATCTTTTTAAAACAAGGCTTTAAAAACAGAAACAGAAACAAAACACACACGTAGCAGCATTCAGTCTGGCAATCTTGCCCACATTCCAGTTTACTCATTTAGGGGGTGTTGGGGCACTGAAGAATGAGACCAGCTGGCAGTTTTGGTGTCTTGAACTAGATCACCTGATGTGTTTGCTCAAAGAGACCCAACGACGACCCTCAGCAGCTTCTGAAACACTTTATCGGACAGAAATGACTCCTTTGGTAGCATCACAGTGTGGAAGTGCAGAGGAACGTACCAGTAAGCAATAGTATACACGGGCGTGCTGCTGTCGTTGTCAATGATGTTTTGATCAGGTCCTTTCCAGGTTAGGGTTGGCTTTGGCCGCCCACAGACTTTGCACTGTAGCACAACAGTATCACCAAGCAGGCACGTTATGTCCACCAACGGCACGAGAAACTCTGGAGCAACTGGAGCACAGGCCACAGAGAATGAGACACCACATTTACCAAGGACGGAAGGCTTCACGCTGAGGGTACCAGCTGTGCTGCAAGATGCCTGTGCTGCACCTACCACACTGCGCTTAGGAAGGGGGGGTATGAAAGTAACCCCTGATACCTCCTGTCAAGCGGTAACATCAGACTCCTTTGCAGAAGCACATGATCTGCACTCAGGTTATTTGGGAAACTGAACCTACCTGGGCAAGTCTGATGGTTGCTGACAAAATGCTTGAAAATGTCTCCATAGCTTTCCCTTTTGATATTATTTTTATTATTTATTCGTATCTATATTTTATAATCTCTTGGGGGACCTCTTCCTGTTGAAATAGTATTCAAATTATGTGAAAACCTGAATTATAGAATGCTGAGGAGGCAGGTGCAAATAGGCTTGACTTGTATAATGTCATCTGACAAATTTAAGTTTCTTTCTTGTACAACGGGGATCCCCCAACCAACAGCCCATGATAAATAAAATACATTAGCTTGTATTATATTTTGAGACCAACAGAGAAACAGAGACTACCATGAAGGAGCAGGAAGCTCTGCCTTTCAGAGCTACTGGGTTAAGGTCCTTCACAGTGACAAAATTTCAGCAAGAACCCTCTTCCTACGATTTGACCTTGCAAAGATAGAAATGAAATATGCAGCTCTTTCATCCCACTTGTGAGGGAAGTTCTCAGAAAGGGGGAAGAGAGAAGACAACAGTGAACTTGTGGAAGTGGGGATAGTCACAGAGTGGAGGTCTGGTAGTTCTCACAGAGGTTACAATGAGGAGATCCTCACTATCAGCCACTCCAGGGAAAAAGTGCATGTACATATATTGTTCGTACTACACATCCATCAAATTTCACTAAGCATGTATGCTGTATTTTATGCTGCATGTTTGAATTATGATTGCCCTGACTGGATATTACCAATTTGTGTAATCATAATGTGTATAATTGACATTTGTGAATTTGAATGTCAGCATTCAGGAGTGTCCATTTAGTATTTTATTCATGGTCTGTGAATTTGATATTTTATGTATGCACTCATACATATTAATTGAAAGTTCCCTAAGAGATTACTAATAGTTGATGTACAATATTTTAGAGCCAATTGCTGAGAGCAGTGGCTTTCAAATCTTCTACAGTGAGCAGATGGGTGTCATGGGGGAAGCCCTGAGTCACCCTGCAACTTCGGTGCCTTGCGAAGAGCCAGGAGACATATTCTGAAGCAACTGTGCAGTTACAGCAGCAGCCAGCCATGCCTGTTGAGGCTCAAGCACCATGCATGAAGAGTCGGTCCTACATGAGGTTTGGAGCATGGCAGGGAAAATGGGTACCGATGTGCAAAGGGTGCTTCAGCGAGAGAACATAAAACCCGAGGGGGGGACTGGAAGAAAGGCTTCCCAGAAAACAGTCTGAAAACCACCAAGTTAGAGTGATTACAGTCAAATTCATTTTGTTGAAAATAAAGCAAAAGCAACTTAAACTTGAACAAGCCAAATTGAAAAGAGAAGAAAATGACTCTGATTCAAAATTAACTCCAAAGTAATGTTTACCATTTGTGGACAAACACAATTGCTCATGCATCTTCCTCTGCCCTCATTTTATCAGATCACATCTGAGTGTGGCTCCAAATTGGCTCAGCATCAGATTCCTTGGGGTCGCAGTCTGTATGTAGTTGGCATCATGCATGCCCTTCCTAGCTGATTACACAGGCAAAATTCCCCAGGAGCAGTTTGGCCACATGTAATTAAACCCTGTTTTGTTTTCTGTGTGATGGGAACCACCTCACACTTACCTTCCTGGATGAAGTTTGGGTTGATGATCTGAAAATATATATATACAAAAGAAATAGAATTCTTGTTTAATTACTCAATGAAAGGAGGAATTAAGTTCAACAAAGTATAAGAAACTTGATCTAAGGATTTTAGGAACTAAAGGTACATTCTAAGTTAGAGCAGGTCTCCAGGACTTATTTCCACATTCCGGATGTGCAGGGTACTCCAGCCCATGAGGACTGTCAAGAGGATTATTGGGACAAAACGTGAGTCGACCTGCACACACATCCCAGGGCAAGGTCCACTGGTGACTATATGAGTGACAGCCTTACTTCCATGTGCTCACCACAATCTTCTCCGTCCACAAGTCCACCAAGCAGCAGGCTGCTTCTTGAGCAATCGGCATGACTGGCAGGAAAATGCCCAGTTCACAGAGTTAATCTTAGCACATACACATTTAGCATTGGGTGGCCCTGAGAAACGGAAGGATTGCCCTGCTGAATTGTCCTGTCCAAGAGCCAAGAGCTGAGTAGTCATTCTGGAGCAGCAGCCAGCAAGGTGCCTGAGGTGATCAGGAACACGGTGAGAAGCGGATGGCGTCTTTCTGACCATAGAATTCTGCTTTGAACCACAGGGCCAAGAGCCTCTGTGAACTTGCCCAAACCCTTTCAAAACCCCCTTGGACCATGGCAATGAAGGCATATTCTCATATAGCACCATCAGCAGGTCTGGAGCTTTAGGAAGACATTCCAAAAGTTGAGAGGCACTGCATGAAAAAGGCGCTGCCTTTCTTGAGGACATTTTCCCCACTTCAGGTTGAGAGCTGCCCAACGAGCAGCAGGAGCAGAGGCCATAATGGATGCGAGACTAGGCTGCCCAGAAGTCCAGCCCTACTCGTTAGGGTAGTACACACAATTATTAGGACCTGATGACTTACAGGCAAAAACTAGCACTTCAGGAATGGGATGAAAAGGTTTGAGCATTAGTCATGTGATTTGGATACTTCGGTAGCTAGCATTAAATGAACTAACCATTGAATGAAAAACGTGTTTGCAGCAATGACCCTTGGCCCTCTAGTTGTGTGGATAGGAAACCACTGGGGGAACCAGCCTAGCCTGTGGACTTCCTTGAGTGCTGGCTCCAAGCAAGTGCACCTTCCCAACAGTGGACGCCCAGCTGCTTGGTCTGGGGGTGCTAATGCCTCAGTCCTTCTATCCAAGGCACGGCATTCATGCTTAATAAAATCGACAGTGGAATACTGCACAGAGCGCCCACCTCCAAGCACGTTGCGTTGCTCTTGATGAAGATTCATACCCTCCCCTTCCAGTGTAATCAAAATGGCCATGACTGCTTGCGGGGGACAGACAAGGAATTCTTGACAGATAATGGTTCATTAAGCCCACAGACCAAGCCCACTTGGGCACAGCACTCGACCTAGACAGGGTTCCCCTGCCCTTGTGCCCTCCAGCTATGCTAAACTTAGAGGTGGTGGCAATGAAACTTGAGTGCAGGTTTCTGGCAAGAGCAAATTTGGGCCGCAATCTTACACACACTTACCTGGGAGTTAAATTGGTGTTGCTGTCATTATTGTTTTTGCACATGTCTCAATGTGCATTTAAGCCCTAGCATACTGATGACAGGCTTGTTTCTGTAAATGGAGTAACACCTCGCTTGGACAGTAGAGGGCAGCTCTGTACCAAATTCGCAGATCAATGTTAAACCACTTTGCAGTTACTCAGACCCAAAAATATTTCGTTGGATAATGATACTAGTTTTCCCAGGAAGTCCAGTCAGCGCTTTTCTGCTTTGTTGTCAGGGTATGATTGCTGAAGGAAGTACAGGTGGCACTTCAGGGACTTAATATTTACCACAGGAGTTTGAGGCACTTCTGCAAGCTTTCTCCAATTCAAATTTTGGTGATGGGGTGCTACAATGATTATACTGTAGTTGTCTAGTAGCTATTAAAAATTTGGAGCATTTCTCAGGATAAATTAGCAGCCCTAACCACTCTGCACTGTGTTTCCATATGGCCATGCAAACAAACTGAATTGATACCCCTCTGCAGTTAGAAAAGTGCAATGTATCATAGTAGACGACAATTTCTGATTTAAGGCAGTGAGGCTAAGCTGTAAATCTTACACATACTTTTGGTAACATTCTTCAGAAGCAGCATATAGCCCAAAGCACACAGAAACCTTAACTCTCTGGGGGTTACACATTTAACAGCTCGCCCGCATCGCTGTTTAGTGCCGTCGCTGTCCCTTAGGGCTATGTCATATCAACTCTTCAGGCTGAAGCACGCAAACATCAAAATGGAAAGAGGTTTATTATTTCCTGCTACAGCAAGTCCTACAGGTTTCAGAGGAATGCATTGGTATTAGTAAACTTAGTATTTCAGGCCATTAAGGCAGCACCCTTTAAATCGAACTTTTAAATGCTGCAAAAAAGAAGGCTGCTTCAAGGAACCAGAATGCATTATGCATTTCATTATTCTGCCAAAGTCAGAAGCTCCAACTGGAAGTTTGCATGAAGAAAATGGGAAGGAGGGAGAGGCACCTGTGCAGACACACACTGTAGGGTAAGACAGCAAAATGGGCTGAACCACCGTGGAAGTAGCTCGAGCGAAGTGCTGGCCCTCTTTCAGCCCAGGGGCCCAATTCCACCTCAAAGAAGCTCCCAGGCTACATTCCATTGGGAGATGAGGCCAAAGTCAAAAGGGATCAGGCCAAGAATAGCAGCCTATTTTAGCTTAAAGGTCTTATTGTTAAATATTGAAAGCGTAGGAGAGGAATGTCAGACCTGTAGATTGGAAAACAAACTGTACAGAAGCCAGGAAACCACCAAATGTTCAACAGTCGGGGAAAGGGGGAATAGCACTTGGGGAAGGCCAGATGGAATGCAGGATCTGGCCCAGGCTGGAATCTCGGCATCCACGAGGAGGACACATGCTCCCTGTGGCAGCTAAGAAACTTTCCCGCAGCTAGAAAATGGGGTCATCCGGAAAAGAGTGAGGGTAGATCCTGTCCTCACTGTGCTAGTGACTAGCAGCTAGTCGTTGATTTGGCAGGGAAAGGTGTTCTGCTTTGACCCAGGGAAGCCAAATCATACAGGGGTGGTATCTCCCACCTGGCTGAAACAACTCTGTAGTAATTCTACTGTCTCCTTTGGTAGCACATGTAGACCAGCATGAGCTTAATTACACCTTTGGTTATTGATCTGTTAAAGTAGGCCGAACACCGCCACTTTTATTTGGAAGGAAAATCAGGGTCCTGTGCCAGTTTCCTGCCCAAATCACTCCCAAGTGTTATTTGTCATGCAGATTGCAGCTTACCCCGAAGTGCTCCTTCGGGGCCAATAGCAGCTGATGGAGTACTTCAAGGTTAAGAAACCAGCACAGAGCTCGAATCCGGATTGGGAGATGTCCTTACAAGCTGCTTCAGTACCTAGAATTCCAGTCGGAGCAAGTTCTAGCACGCACCTACCCGTCCTGGCCATGCATCAGGGTTAGGCACTAGCAGGGAGAAGCTCGGCAGCACTTGGGCAGGACCTTGGTGGCAACTAGAAGACTCCCTTAGAACTGACGGCACCTTCCCTCCAACTCATTCCTTCCTGCTCTCTTCCTCACAGGAGCCTTCTCTGATGTAAATTTGGCAACACATACTGTGTAGCGCGTTGGCCATCGATGAACCAGAACTGGAACGATGGTGAAGCAAGCTGCACTAAGAGGGACATGTGCAGACATTCCTCCTGCCAACAGATGTTAGTACTCCAGCTTCAGCGGGCTATGGCTGGGATGGAGGCAGGATCAAGGCCCCCCTGCCTTTAATGGACCAGATCCATTAGCATGGTAGAGAGAGCCCTGGCTTCAGCACTGCTGGAACGTTAGCAATCAACTGTAAGCCACCCCGAGGCTTAAGCGAAGGGGGCAGCATATAAGCTGTCCGTCCGTCCGTCTGTCCAACTAACTGTGTGGTGGGAGCAAAGTTACTCTTTCTACACTTAGTGCAATGACAGGATTGCCTGCATTCATCCAGATCCCTCATGGGGACTTTCCATAATATCTAGGCAGTAAAATGGCAAGTTGGTTCTTTGTAGCAATTCGCCAAGCAAGGCAAATTTCCACAGAATTCTGATTTTGGGCAGAGGAGGAAGAGAATTCACCTCAGCACTGTGCAGGGTGGTGTGCATGCCAGTTCACCACGAGAACCTGTTGCGGCCTGGAAAACAGTTTCTGTATGCATTCCCCGCCCTGCCTGGCCCCCTGCTTAATGCAAATCTTTCATGTCCAGCAAAGGGCATCTATTCAGGTTTAGCAAGGGAAGTGCTGTGAGCAAGCTATTTCGCCTGGCCTCCACACAAAGATGTAGGGACTGGAGCATCCTTCCTTGGAGCCAACCAGGAGGTGCCTGATAGCCAGCCAGCAGTCCTGTGCCCCTTTCCCGAGGTGGTGGTGTGAGGGGAAGAGTGGAGAAAGGCTGTGGCCTTGTGCTAATCCTCAAAGCAGGAAGGCTGCAGAGGGATGGGATCTGGGCAGATCCCAAGAGGTGGTCCTGGCTCAGAAGGTGGTCCTGAGTGCAAGGCGGAAAGTTACTGAGCAAGGTAGGGGCATCTTGTGGACATTTAAACATTTAAACAGTGCTAGGACCCTTTGAGGAGCCAACAATGCACTTCTGGGACAAGACAGGGAGCAGAAAGCAAACATCTGCTACAATAAAGCCACCCTTGTCGAGAGGTGAACTGTGAGTGGCCATCACCAGGATACAGCAGCCTGCTTTTTTGCAAGGTGATGTAGCAAATATGTGGGGAAGCACTTTGTGGAACAGCAGAGTTGGGTGGCCAGAGGGCCATCGGTGCCAAGCTCCTGCTCAATGTAGGACTCCCAAGTTCAAGCATCCCTCTCAGATGGCTGTCCAGTTGCATCCTGAACGCCCCGCGTGTGGCAGAGCCCACGACCTCCCTGGGCAAAATAGCAGAGGACGCACTGCTGCTGGGCCAGGAGAATGCAGCGCTTGCTGCAAGTCTTGGCCTAACGCCTTGTGCTTGAGTCATTAATGCATTTCATCTTCTTCCAGGCTCTTTCCCTTGGTCCATCGTTCTCACATTCATGTAAACAAAGAACGGGGCCAACAATAGCAACACTGGATATTCCAATAAAACGATTTGAAAATAAACTGCAGCCAGAAGGCACAGTGAGTACTGTGATCAGAGCACAGTTGCTTAGCCAAAATCAAATACAGTAAGGAAATGGGGAGGTAGGAATTTACCTCCTTGTTGTGTATCAGATTTGCCTTTGCAAGAGGTTATTTCTCTGCAAGAAGTTTATTTTGCTAAAACGTGTTGTGCTTTTATTACGCACTAAATGTACCCTAGAAATGCACATCAGTTGTTCCAAATAAGGAGACTTATGGACAGCTGCTAATATTACTCAAAATGTAATTTCTCACAGATAATTACTAGGCATGTATTTATATAATAGAAACCTATGATGGTTTCCAAGCTTTCCGACCAGCAGGATCCATAGTTGAACAAATACGGGAATAGCTACTAGGAACACCGTGGACGGTGGAGTGAACCAGGGATGGCGCCCGTCCAAGGCACATTCCTGCAAAGAGCTGATCAGGACCGGCTCCAGCCATTGCCCAGAGAGCAACAGTTCCCCAGCGTGTATAATTGCCTACAGGAGACCGCAGCGAGTCTCAAGGGTCCCAACTTGATGATTCTACCACCGCGAAATGTGCATGGGCCTGCCCATGGTTCAGTGGAAAGTTTCATAAGGAGACTTTGATAATTCTCCCTTTTAACTTGATTGGGTTTTGGAATAATAGATGGGTGCTTGTTACTCTTTTTTTTGTCGGCAGTTGTATTTCCCCAGCACAGTCCTGGGTGCTAGTGAATATTGTCTGTGAAAGATCCTGACCTACTATTGGTCTCCTTCGTATGAATAAATTATTTAGGACACTCTGGCTCCCGAAAGCAACTACTTCCAGTTGGGGGCTACATATAAAATAGCACGAGGCATCATGCATAGTTGCTTGTTAGCACAGAATAGAGGTTTCTGTGTTTAGATTATTTTCATAAAAAGTGCAACTTCCTGTAAATTCCGCACTAGCCAAAGACAATTTGGCACCTCAAGCGTAAAGCACCAATGACAGCAAAAAGGCAGGGTTACGTCAAATTAAGCCAGTGTTCATCTGAGCGCCCAGGATCTGCTGGCAAAGCCTAATCTACTGTTAGGCTGTCATCTCCATTTGCCTAACAGTAGAGATCGCTCCGAGTACAGACAGAGTTTTACAGAAACTATTTAAAAACAGGCACACAATCAGCTGGGGAAAGTAGCATTGGGTTGCAGTATGGAGAGGGGAGAAAGGGTCAGCGTCTACCTCCATGCTAGTGTTGGGGTCAAGGTCATCGCATTCTGACTCCTCTGAACTGTTTGTCTCCTTTTTGGCAGCATGGAGAAAAGAGAACAGAGTTACAATCAGATTAAAGGCACAAAACAGCAAAGCGGTTGAGTGCAAGGCAGAAATGCACGCTGGCAACTAAAATGCTTCTAACAGAAAGCCACCAGGAGGCAAGCGAAAGACTTTTGGCAGAAACAAAAAGGGTTGCAGTCTCAAAATTAAGACTAAAATCAAATGCATTGATGGAAGCAGCAGGATGGAGTGCTACCTCTGCTTTACCAGCTCCCCAGTTTGGCAAGGCCCTTTGAGCCCACACAGCAATATCATGCCCAAAGAGAATCTGCCCACTCCGCTGCAGTCGGCAGCTCCAGCCCGCTCCCACTCCCTCCCTCCCTCCCTCCCTCCCTCCAGAAGGAGAATTTCAGCAGAGTCGAGAGTCCAGCGCTGCACTCAGTCTCCTTGGGGTGCAGTATTTTAGAATTTCAGCTCTTCCACACTCCAGCATACAGACTCATGCACGACCCAGTTCAAAATGCCAAACAGCTTGAATATAAATGAAATTTGAGGTGTGCAAATGCAGAATGCTGAGTGAGCACCCACCTTAACAATCCCAAGGGCATTTCTTGGGTTCTGGCATTGGCACTCCTTGGCCCCAATTCAGAGAAGCATGGAAGCAGAGCAGAAGGTAGCACACTCGCCATGGCATTCCAGGACACCCTTCCACCACTCACTGGGCCAGTCCTGCCAAGACGGACCGCCTTGGGGGACTGTGGGGCGGATGCACACCCCACGCAGGTGCAGTTCAGCACGACCCCCCCCCCCCCGGGAGGTGGAGGATTGCCAGTGTGCACACATGCGCGGCGACTCTGTAGGTGACCTCCAGGCGCTGGGTAGGGGGTTACATGACCTGTGTATTTGCTTGGTTACGTTATCTGTATCCTGCCTTTTCCTCCAGGGAGTGCGAGGTGACACGCACGGTCCCTTTGCATCACGCTGCAGGGCTGCTCTGCGAGCGGAAGCGTGTGGATCGCTGGGGCTTGCGCTACAGGGCTTGCTTGAGTGTGGGCGTGGGAAGCAGAGGAGCGATGCACTGCAGCTCTTGATTGAAAAATAATGGCTTGGTTAGGACAGGGTGGGAGGCATGTTTGCATTGACACTGGTGATCAGACAGCGAGAGCCAAGAAAACGTCTCTAAAAAGAGGAACAACAGAATCTTGGTGCACCTTAGACTCTATAATAATGCCATTCGATTTCACGGATTACAGTCTACTTCATCAGATGCGCCAAGTGGACATGGGACATAAGTGGAACACAGAGGAAAATGGAATGAGGAAAGCGTGCTTTCTATACCATTAATAGGGCTTTCCAAATATGTGTTATCTTTGCTATAAAAGACTGACATAGCCTCCTCCTGGACATTGTAAGCAAGTAGAAAACTGGTTAAGCAGTTGAGTTGGGGCATTGTAGGATTCTTTCCTATTGAAACATGCATAAGACTGTGCCCCAAAGAATTTTATCTTGAGATGATAGGATAAAGAAAACTAATTATACTGTATAGTATAATTATTATTATTATTAATAATAATAATAAATAATAATATAGGAATGGGAATAAAAATATGTATAGTGTGTTTAGTCACAGCTGCTTTAAGCAGCTACAGATTATGATCACTAGGTGCTCCCAGAAAAATAAATGCTACACTTAAGCAGAATTCTCTTAATAGTTACATTTAAAATTGCAAAGCAATTTTAGTGCTTGTTTTCCCAGAATTAAGTTTTTAAAAATCCATTAGAAGCCAACCAACTAGTAAGTGACCCAGTCTCTGGGAACAGGTATATTAATATTTTTCATTATAATATTTCTGTACCAGGCAAGTATCAAAAGTAATCTGTGATCTTAAAAGCCATATAGCTGTATCAAAATCTTTTATCATAGCCAGCAATAACATTGATGGTACAAAATATGTATTTTTAAAATAAAGAGGTTAAGGGTGCAATCCTATCTATACTTAGAGGTGAAAAATGTTCTAAAATTCGCAGCATTTCTCAGCCAAGAATTAGACTTTTTCCTTTATAAACATGCATGGAACTGCTTCCTAAAAGGAATAAAACCTTGTAGCTACATTTTTTTTCCCCTTTAGATAGGAGTACCTCTTTAATTTTGTGCTCTTGGACACTGCAAATGAGAATACAAAGAAAAAGATGAACAGAGTGAACTACATAATATCTTTTGAGATGTACAATTTTTAAATTAGTATTTCAAAGAAATATAAATGAAGAACTAAGCACACTTTTCCAGAATGCATCCTCTGCAAAAGAATGAGCATGGTATTACAATACGGAGTTGAATACATAGTTCTACTTTTATATTTTGTATTATGGGCAGTGCATTCCAACGTACGTAGCTGTCCCTAAGCCTCCAAACTGGCAGACTGCAGGCATCCTACAGACGGCACAGGAAGTGCTTCTCCCACCCCACAGAGCACTTCAGCCGCCAATTTTTACTGCTCACGAGGAGGCCGAGGATGCCACAGGGCACCTTAAATCCAGCAGAGGCTCCCTCTGCCCTCCCCTGCCCTAGGAAGGCTAGTAGCCTGTGATAGCCGCCTCCCTCATGGATCTGTCCACACTCCTTTTAAAGCCATCCAAGTTGGTGGCCATCGCCACTTCCCATGGCAGCAAGTTCCATAGTTTAACTATACGTTTGAAAAAGTACTTCCTGTTCTCTGTCCTAAACCTCCCACCAGTCAGTCTCATGGGATGACTCTGGGTTCGAGTGTTATGGGAGAGGGTGAAAAATGTCTTCCGCTACCCCTTCACCTCACCATAAATCCTAAACAGGGATATCATGTATTACATCAGGAATGTGGTTTAAGATCACGACTCCTATGCAGTACAGAAATATTATAGTGAAGAATGTTAATGATGTATTATATTTCACAGTTAAAAATAGGTCCTCCTTTACATCGTTTTACATTTTGTAAGTACAGAGTTCCACAGTGAAGCAAGGCATCTTTGCTGGGCCCTTACACTTGCCGCTTCTCTAGTTGTTACGCTGCCCAGGTGGTGAGGAAAACACCACTCTGCCTTCACTAGTTGCACAGGTGCAGCTGTCCAGGCAGTGAAGGAAGCTGCCTCCTACCCAACTATGGAAGGTATAGGAGTTTTATTTTCCTTTACAGCAAGTAGGGTGAGTGAGCAGAGGTAAGAAAAGACATACGGAAACCGGCATTGCCATATAAAGCTCACACACATGGATGGACAAAGAACAAACGGTGAACCGCTTCCGCTGCAAGAACGTGCGCACAGCGCTTGCACAGGCAACGTGCCGGTTGATTCCGCTCACCCTGCCTGCCCCACGGCCCTCAACAAAGGCTCTTCTGTATAGACCTCGATATAGGCAAGCAGCAGCATTCCCTGTCAGTGCACGGCCGCTACGGAGTATCTGTTTACCTAGCCTGGCAGACAGGTAACAGGCAATTGAACTGCAATCTCACGGTGTGCTACTTCTAAAAAGCTACTGTGGCTCATTCCAGTGGTTCCTTGCCTGGCCCCCCTTTGTCTTCTCCTCTGCACCATGAAACGGCCCTGACATCAGGGCCAGTAGTTGACTACTATGGTAGTCAGGCACTAATTCAAGGATTAGCAAAGCATGTACTAGGAATACTCACAGGGTCCGTCAACCGAGGTCATCGTTAAGGTTAGTGTAGCTAGTCATCCCATGTAATACTGTGCACCCGGAATAGCTAAAAGACCAGGCTGCCTTGTCACATGTCAGGGTGGTTGGGGGCAGCCCTCTTGGTCCCATGCTATAACGGTAGTTAAGGTGAATGAGGTGGATGTTCATTCTTTTAACATTTTCAGCCTGCATGAGATAGTTTGTTGGTGACCTTGAGTAAGAAATAATCCTTGCAGAGAAGCTTCCAGCCTGTGTACCAAGCCAGGATTGAAAAGTTCCATGAACCTACCTACAGTAAGTTCTGAAATGATTTGTTGTACATACTGAATGTTTGGTCACTTTGTTGTTAACACATTTGCTTTTAAGATTTGGGTAGAAAAGAAGGAAAAGCTATGGTTTTGTGGGATTTTTCCCAACAGATCTCATTATAGTGTTAAAAAATGTACACCCTGCCCAAAGGTGTCAAATTAATATACTCATTTATTGGACACATACAAAGCTCCTATTTGATCATGTCTAATAATTTTGATGTTTCTATATTTTAAAAGCTGAACATGAGGTTCTATGTCTAATTGTATGGGGGTTATTAAAATCATGTTGTATGGGAAATTTTATCTCATCAGGAGACTTATGACTCTTCTCCCTTGGCCAGGAATAATACCTACTAGGAAAAAGCCACCAAATTGGGTTGAGCCCAAATGCTCAGCCATAGACTCACTGGATGCTCCTGGGCAAGCTAGTCTGTTACAACATTCCAGCTCTAAGAACAGGATCAATGCTCTACTTCTTATGGTGGTTTTGAGGTTTACCAGATGAAAAGCTTAAAGTTCTGGTTTCAATCAGAGAGTTTAATTGAAACAGATGGCACTCAAGGGAGTGACATCTCCATCAATCTCCCCACCCACTTTCCCCCCAACCAAATGGCCCATTCAATGGGGTACACCATGAAAAAGGAACGGAGGGGTTGGATTCAACTCATCTCTTTTTTTGAAGGGGCCTGGTAACTGGAAGCTATTTGACATGTTCCTATATAGGAAACACAATTCTAGGAGAGGGTCCCAGGAAGTACCAGAGTAGTGAAAACTGCACTGTAAGTGTGGACTCCTAAAACAAGAGATGGGTAGGCAGGAATAAGATGCAAATTTTCTTCCTCACCCCCAACTCCTTCAAAAATGAAGAAAGCATAGGTTGTGATATTCTGTGTTTTAGTTCAGTTACATCACATGAAACCCTCTCTCTGACATGGCTTCTTTGGGCCTTGTGGTTCTGTGAGGGACATGAGAATTAAGTCAGTATTTTTAAAACGCAAAACATCATTAAACTTGTAGTATAGCTATAGATGGAGAAGGACAAAGTAGCCCCAGTAATTATTTGACCAACAATTCTGATTTTATGAACAGGCTGCTTGTGCTACGTTGCCTCAGAATATATTCTCAAGGCACACTGCTATTCATGGAAACTTTTGTCAGAGATCACCTGTGGTCCATCAATAGTTGGAAAGTGGCTAAGGTTTTTTCTTGTTTAGAAGGTGTGCTTGTTGCATTCAAAGGAAAGTTTTGTCCACCTCTGGGTAGATTTTAACAGCACATACATTTGGGATGTAGTGTTAAACGTCACACACACTCACACATGCACACTGTTTACTTACAGTCTGGATGCCCAGTGGTGAGGAGGGAAAAACTGTGTTGTATCTTGCATGCAAAGTTCAGCCAAAATGGCTACGACTACCAAAAAGTAAAACAAATTAAAAATAAAGCCAAAGGGGGAAAAATAAAAGTAAAAGCCAGATGTCACCCCCTGTCCTTAGAAAGGATGTTGCAGGGGGAGTGAGGATGAGAAGCAGGAGGCAGCCCATGGCTTCTGATGGCCTTACTCACTTTAACAGAGACTTTGTTGCCCAGAATATCCTTGGATTTACGTAGGCCATTGGCTTCAGTTTTGCCACTGCTTTCCTTTTCCGCCCGCTTTCTCATGCGCAGGGTATGCCATGAACATGACTTCCTGTTGTACCAAAAGAGGCACTAATCAAATGGCATATCTTAGTAGGAAGAGGAAGGGATGTGGAGAGGCAATCAGCACATATGTTCTTGGTAACTGCAGCTTTCTTAAGGAGGTGGAAGCAACCTGCAATAGCCCTGCTTAGGTACAAACATTCAAGCCTGAAATTCAAACCATTCTAGAATTGATGTTCTGTCCTTCTTGCCTTTCAAAAAGCATTTTAAAAGGTTGAAGCAGATGGCATACATTATGAAAAAAATTGCAACACACAGGGGTAAAAAATAATTCAAGTATTCTAGTTAAAGCACTGAAAATAGGACAATCCATATTGATGGAGCAATATGAATATGTATTTTGGAGTTCAGTGTAAGCTCTTCAAACATCAAAAATTAAACAACTGTTTTATTAGATCAAGAAAATCAGCCATTTCCTGGAAAGGAAAATTTTTGTTATACTTAAACCACGAAGTTCTGATGATTTAAACCAGTCGATCCAACTGTAATTTGTTGCTAAATCTAAAATTCTGCTCTGTGAAAGAGACTGTAACATACAATTTTCCCATTGTGCTCTCAAAAAAAAAAAAAAAAAAAACCCTTTATCACAAAACTTTTGCAATGGTAAAGAAATAGGAAAGCCATATGAAAATGAACAACAGAACATCTGATTAGTCAAAGAAAATAATTAGTAGTGTATATGCATAAACTAGGATTCTCTTTATGCATGCCAGTCTACAACAGGAAATGGATCTTTTCCCAGACCACTAATATATGCAGCTGAATGAACAGAGACACTCCAAAAATAGCAGCCAATGGTTAGCCCCTCCAACTGTGGTATGTTCCAGCTGGCTGGTCCATCTGGAGGGTACCACACTGGGAAAGGTTGGGCTACAACTATTGATCGGCTCTCTCCTGCACTTGGACTGATGGTTTTGTACACTGCAAGTCTAGTGCTGGTCTCATTCCCATTGCTGCAAGTCTGATCCCAGTGATGCAGTCCTGACATACAAGGAAAGTTCTGCTTCATACATTACAATTGCCAGAGGAAAACACTGGCATGACACGAGAGCAGTTTTGTCCAACTTGGGACTCCCCAAATATTTTGAAATACAACTTGCAGATTCTTGGTCATTGCCCATACTGGCTGAGACTGACAGTAGTTGAAGTCCAAAATATCTGGAGACTGGGGAAGCTGCACTACTGTGCCCTGCAATGTATAGGTGAAGCAAACATCAATATACATTAGAATACCTTGAAATGGAAACGTTATGCATCTAAGGCCCCTGATTGGGGCAATGGTCCCAGAAGTGTATGTACATATGTCTGACATCTGTGATTCTCCCTTTTTTCCTATCAGGAAAAATAATGAGCTGCCCAAAGTGTACTGGGCTGTATACATGCTTGAGATAATCTGCCGTGCCAGTCGTGCAAGATAATTACCTGTTTAGGGCATAACTCACCCCTAAGAACATCTTGTTCTAATACTGAAATGTCTTGTACTCATTATACGTTTTATCAGATCAGCAGGATGCAGTGTAGTATTTTACAAAAAGATAATGCACTATTGGAAGATTAAACTTGTTTATATTAAAGCTGTGGTCAGCCTACAGGCCCTGAAGGAGCCAGAGTGCTGCAAGGGAACGCCCATCAGTGAGGTCTTTTTGGATAGAGCAACAGGTCCTGACAGTACTAGACCTTGTGCTTTAGCTCTGTTCATGTTCAGGATGCACATTCACTCAACAACAGAAGGCAGAATGTAATCAGGTCCTTTGGCCTCTCACCTGGGCATTCAGCGGAATTGTCCAGGGAGCTTCAAGACAATGGCTGCATTTCTCCTCCCTCCATATGTTCCACAAACGTGCATATGGAAAGTATGAACAGAGCTTGCTAATCTCATGGAAACATATTTCCTCTAAGATTATACTCGTGCATAATACGCACAGAAGGGAGAAGCAGAAAAAAAGAGAAAGAAGTGAGCTTTATTAATGAAAACATGGGTGAAATAAGATGTAGATTTCCTGCTAACTCGACTGTCCCTACCTTTGAACACAATGTGTGCAAATAATGACATTCCTTGGATCAATACTCTAGAGTAGTGTGAACACATGAGAGATTAAATGGGACAGCTGTAGATGCATGCAAACGCACACATTAATTTCAGTGTTGTTTTCAAAGATGACTATATATTTTTTAAATCTTCATGGATTAGCCAGCCATTTGTTCAGGGACTGGCAGCCACATTTAGTCATCCTATTAGACTGACAAGAATTTCTCTTGCTCTCAATTGCTGCTGCTGCTACTTCTTTTTTTTGAGCATACTTATACGTGGGTTTCTCGCACTGTAGCTGAATGTATGAGTTCCCTCTAATTGCACACCCATGAAAAGTCATACTTGGTTCTCATTTTTGCCATCCAATAAGTTGTGCTTTATTTCCATGGGTGGAATTTTTGCAGCACCAACGGTATTCCTGCAGCAAAGTAGCTTTGTGTATGAAAAGGCATTGCCAGAAACCTCACGGTAGCAATCCACACAGCAACCCTTTTACATACAGGACAGAAGCACTGCGGTGCAAAGGAAGGAACTATACAAGCTATTGGAATAGCTGCTTCTACAACACACCTCTTTTTGTGAGTACGCCTAATGGGCAGTTCCTAATAAGGTGCAAGTACGCCCGAGAAAGACCCAATCACACAGAATGGGCAACGCAAGCAGGCACGTTCCATTAAGATGGCTTCTGTGACCCCCAAAGATTGCCACCTGAAAGCAGGCCCAAATGTTCTGGAAGCCTTGATGCAATCTTGCAGCCGTCATGAAATGGGAGATGTCTAATTAGCCTGGCAATATAGTTTTGTGATGATCAGGGCAGACTTTATTCTACTCTGTTAATGACTAAGACCAATAGCAGCCATGGTTAAGAAGTGTGGGAGTGAGCTTACATGCTTCCTCCCTTCCTTTGGTTGGCCTTAGACACTCACACCAATGATTCTCCAGGATTAACATTAAGCCGGTTCCTTCTTAACCAGGATTTGCAAGCTTCCTTCAAGCCTGGTTATCAAAAAGCTCAGCATTAAAGATGGTCCTCATCAGTACAGATGCAGGCAATATTTGTGCCATAACTCTGGCTTAGAGTTTCATAGCACTATGTCTGTCCAGGGCCTTACTGATTTATTGCAATGCACATTCAGTTGAATTGTACCTTCCGTACTTAGAACTCAACAAAACATCATCTCCCTGATGCAAATACATTCTAATTTGTGTGAGAACCAACACTGATAGATTTTTCACAGCTGAAGATTAAAAAAAACCCAACAGGTTTTACAGAAAAGGATTGCACCTTCAGTATTTAATATAAAAAACCATTTTCTTGCATTATTTAGTCATTTCAAATTTCAAAAAAGGGGAAATAGTATTCACACATTTGTTAAATAAGCAACAAAACATTGTAAGGAAAAGAAAAGGAACTGAAGAGGGTCAGAAACTGGTCCTTTTAACCTTGTCAAAACATGCTCATGGTGAAAATTTATTTTACATATTTAAAATAGTACATTTAAAATTATTAGTTACATTACAAGTACAATGATGAACATTGCGACTATCCATAATATTGCACAACCTGACTTCAAATATGGGTTTCTTTAAATAGTGCAAAATATTTTTACAGGAATGTAGCCCAAAGGGATTTCTTAAACCATTTTTCTTTCTTTCTGTCCTTTCTTTCTTTTTTTTTTTTTTTACAAAATATTATGTGAACAGAAAAAAAAATCAAAATAAAAATGTTACAAGCTATACAAGAAATTGCCACAGACAACATAAAATCTCTCTTCCTTGAGAAGCAAGACTCAATTCAATACAAGGCCTGACAGGTGGGTGGTGTTTTGTTTGCTTTATATAATTATAACCTATATATATATATATGTATATATAAATATATATAAAAAGCAATTTAAACACAAGATAAATAGAAGTCCAGTCCAATCAGGTCCATTATTAGGAAAGGATGGAAAAACATAAAACATGCCTTATGAACTGCCTATGGATTTAAATTCTTTACAAACTATAGGAAAAAAGGAACACAAAAATTCAACAAAAACCCAGCTATCCCAACATGGTTACCCCATGCTGTGTTATCAAGCAAAGTTTGTTCCAATGGCACTGTAGATTTTTTAAAGCAGGAAGATCCTACCATCTGGATTTTATTTTTCCTCAAAAATCCACATACTGCTCCCAGGGATTCCAACACAGCACTTACTTTATGCTTCCGTCGCTATTATCTGTAGTTGATTTAGTGAGGGGAGCCAAGATATTCCCTGGGATCCATCCTTCTGCTGCTGGTGAATGGTCATTGGCAGGCTGGTACACAAGGAACATGTTCTGCTGGTTAATGGCTAGTACTTGAACCACCTCACCCTGGTTGACACAGATCTCATTCTCCTTCAGTGCATAGTAATCTTTGATGACCACCATAGATGAGGTCCCATTGCACCCACCCAAGTCATTCTGAGAAGGAGACACAGAAAGCAACAGTGACAAGGTAGCTCTGCATCGTGCCCTGATTTTGTCATCATCTTCTGCACAGCACACCTCCCCTTCATGTGCCAAGAAGTGACACGGCATCTCATCCTCCAGCATTCTCAAGGCAAGTTAGCGGAGTGCAATATCCCCTCAATTCAGATAGGAAGTGACAGGCCAGCAATTCTGAATGGCACTGGGGACTGCTTTCTCAGCAGTTCTAAACTGGTTTGTAACTTGTGTGCGCACAGGCCCTTTCCTGGATGCAAGTCTTTTCCTGCAGTCTTCCTGGGGGAATGCACGACGAGACAAGACAGCATGTACTAAACCACTGAACTACGTTCCCTGTCTTTCCGTGTTTATCAGGGTGGGCAACTCGTGGCCCTCCAACTATCGTTGCCACAACTCCCATCAGCTCTAGCTAGCTGAGCCATTTAACTGTCATGACTCATATGCAACAGCAGACCAGTTGCCCTTTAATAGGTGATGCTCTGCCCCTAACACTGCACTTATTTGTGAGGCAAATTTTCCCTTAGAAGGAGAATGAAGAATTAAACTCCGCGAGCTCTGCTGCCCATGCCTTCAAGGGCAAACAGATTCTAGAGATAACAGTGGGAATGCAAGGATGAGAGAACCGCATACTTCAGGGCAGAGCAAATTTAGACACGCTTATTCGTTACAGCGGCGAGGAAGGATTGTTTTTAAAAGTGGCTTGCCTGTGGATGGAGACAGCTGCCACAAGTTTGGCAATGGAATAACCTAAGCTAATTTCAGAGGATGTCTCTGAAAAAACTTTCTTTTCTTAATTCAAGGAATTTGGGTGGGGAAGTGGGGTAGGAGAGAAAAACATCAGTCAAAACTAATTCACTGGGCTGTGTTCATTTCATGTATTCTATAGAACTGTATTCTATAGTTCATATAGTAGAAGGCACCATGGCTTGTATAATCTAGAATAATAAGAGGTATTTTACTAAGAGGGATAAGAAATGAAAGCAGTCCTTGTGAAGGCAGACCAATAATGTATCTAGGTAGCCATGCTATTTCCTGCAATGGCCAGTCATCCAGATGCTGCTGGAAGGTCTGCTAACAGGGGATGCGCTTGAGAGCCCTCCCTCAGAGCCCTTCCCCAACAAACTGGTTCAAGAAAGATAGTGTTGCACTCTCATGACTAGTCCCTATGCAATAAACCCATTCTCCATTCATCTGTCTAGGCCCTTTTAAAGCCAAGTCATCCAGCAGCCACTACCACGTCTTAGGGTGGTAAATTCCACAAACCTAAGGCTCAAACCCTGACCTCCTCTTTCCTTTCCAACCATTGTCAAGGAACTGGGGGCAAGGGGGAGGGTCATGCTTCTTGAAAGCCTGTAGGCAAAGCGGTCTTCCTTCACTTATTGCAGGAAAGCTGCTCTGGGGAGTTTTTGGAGAAGGAGCAGTGCAACAATAATACAAAAAAGTAATAAATACTGCCAGCAAATTTTGCTGCGTGACCCCAAGTTCTAGAATTATGGAAAGAAGAAAAAGCCACTTTCATCACCCTATGCAGAATTATGTATGTTCCCACCACACAAACATAATCTCCAGGTTTCTTCCCAAGTTAAAAAGGCCCCAAAGCATTAGAAATATCTCACAGGAAAGATGAGAAAGCCCTTCCTCTCTTTTTGATGCTGCTCTATACTGTTTCTGGTTCTCTAACATTATTTTGGGGGATGTGGAGACCAGAAGTATGCACAATATTACAAATATAGCCATACCATTCATTTGTACAGGGGTACAATGAAATATGATGACAACACAGCAACACTACTTGGTTTGTGAAATACAAATGAGCAAAAGGTTAGCAAGTCCATGGAATGACGACCAGTGTAGAAGCATTTCTTCGTCCTCTTGAGACACCAAAAGGAGAAAGAGTTGCTTTGCATTCTATCATACGTTCTGATAAAAAGATGGCTCATTTGCATATTAATACCTGGAATCATTCTGTACCAGAGCATAATCAGGAGACACAAGGGAAAGACTACGGAGTGCTCTGGATGAACAAGACCCTTTTACTGTTCTTTCTCACAAGGAATGTTGCAGCCCGGACAAATCAGATTAATGTGTGAAGTCCAACCCTGCAAAAACTGATGCTAGTTACAATCCTGATCTGCGATTGCTTGAAATAAATTCTGAACTATTATGTTCTGCACCCTTGCCTATAATCTTTCAAACTGATTCATGTTTTCATCCTCATGCGCTTTAGTTGCTCAGAGGCAAAGCACATGTTGCATGCTAATGCATGAATCAAAGTCCCATGCGTTTTTCTGCGTAAGCGGGTGAGGAAAGCAGTGGGCTATGATTTTGAAGAGGAAAGACGCTTTGGGGCAATCCATTATGCACCCCTTGCTCTCGTCTTTCCTGTACTCAGCATCACAGCCTCCCTCCTGCTGGTAAGTTTTTAAAGGCTATGTATGAAGCATGTGAGTTATGCCTGATTTCTGTAGACAGACAAATGGGAGATGCTTTTTATTCCTTTTAAGTGTATCATGCAGATCCTATGGAACTTCCTAAGTCTCCACCATAAGCTTTGCTGAAAGAGATATAAAGAACATTGGCTTTGGATCAGCACTTGTCACTCATGTACTAGTTCAATGGCTCAAGCACCCTACCCACTGGTAGCTAACAGTTAGCTATAGGAATGTATTATGAAATAACCGAAATTGGGAGAGTGCAAGGAAAGACAGTCTCTGTGAGACACAGAATAGTACGTACCTTGCTCTGCTCATATTTGTCCCCTGGCTGGTGCTGCTCGTGCCCTGTGCTGCCATTGGAGGTAGATAACTTCAGAGGCGGAAGAGACGGGTTACGCATGGTAGCCTTCAAAGGTTTATCAGACCCCACTGGACCTGAGGAATAGGGCCTGGTGATGGGCTGGGGTACCCTGCTGGTCTGGGGCCTTATTACAGCTGAGGTACTGCTTTCTTTGCGCTGGTATTCTATAGGAGACTGTAGTGCTGGAGCAAAAGACTAAGAGTTAGTATGGCCCTCCCCATTTCAGACACTGCTTCTTCCTCACGCGAAGGATGAGGATTTAAATTCTTTACAAACTATAGGAAAAAAGGACCACAAAAACCTTGTTCCTGGCAAAGCAGCATTACGCAAGGGGATGCCTTTAAACACAACAGAAACCCATCTAGTTGTCAGCTACGTAACTGGGAAGACCAAAGCATTTCTCTTCGTGGGTCAGGGCGCACTCTCACGAGCGCTCACTGAGCAAAGACAGTGAAGCATCCAGTGTTGCAGTGCCAGATTTTTCCGTGCTCCTGGTGATGCACGCCCTCCCTCCCAAGCCCTTACCAATGACAGTGACCACTGCACTTTGCTTACAGCAGTGACACCCTTCTAATTGTGCAGTGCGTAGTCTTGCACTTGATTTAGAATTGTGGCTGATCCTAAAGTCTCATGGCTTTCCTTTGCATTAAAACTGATAAGGCGCATTAAATGGTGCAGGGAACAGGCCAAGACAAATTCTAGCCTTAAGAACAAAGCAGGGAAAAGAACAGAGATACCTCCACAATCAATTTCTCCACAGGCCTGTCACTCACTGCATATATTCATACGGCTACATTATGTGGAGGATGGGGCGTTAAACTACCTCATCATTTCTACAGCTCTTGTTGTTCACTGTGTTAGCCAGATCAATGGGAAAACTGCACAGAACGGGTCCAGGTTAGTACTCCATGTCAAAATGCACAAAGAAATGCATGCATGATGCATTAACCCACATAATATTCAGAAATTCTACTACCTAAACCTCCAAGTATGGAAAAATATGTCACAGACATTTTGTTATTGAATGATGTGATTAGGGGTATGGAGGAAATGCAGAAGACAGTTGCTACGGACGGTGAAACATGCTGTCATGTTGCACATGCATTCACAGCTGATGTTAAAAAATGCAATCCCAGGATTGCATTGGCTGTGATGCAGCCATCAAGTGATCATTTACAACCCTGAGCATTCAGTAAAGGGTCGTCTGTAGAGCCCTTTCAGTTGGTGAAAGGAGAACCCAGCACTTCTTCGCAGGCTCCCCTGGACTTCTGATCGCATTCAGAAGTATGACAGACTTTCTTCACGACTTTGTAATTACCTCTTGACAACTAGTTGTCTGTATGCTCCCACACTGCCTCAGTCCAGCCTAACTCAGAAGTTGAGGAGATAAAATATACCCCAGCATCAGCAAAGGGCACATTCTGCTAGATTTTAAAAAAGTATTTTAAAAAGTATAGATTTAATTTCACATCCTGGGAATCCCCTTCAGCACACTTGGCTTTTCCTCCCATCATGCTCTATGCAGAAGAAAGAACAAGAAGTCGGTGTGCATGACCGATATAAAACAAGCCTACAGATTAATAGCAGACTGAAGGAAAAAAGGAGTTTCATCCAGAACCCATCACAAAGCTCCTGGGCTTCACAGCCAAGTAGAATACGTACCATTTAAGAAGTCCCTCTGTGTGTCCAACACTTGGCTGATATCCTGCACCCAGGCTTGCTGGATTTCAGGATTGGCTGCCTGCAGGATGAGCCGTTCTGACGTTTCCCGACTCATCAGCGCAAACTTGCAGGGATCATTATCCACATTCTCTTCTAGTATTAGGTATGTCATCTGCAAACAAGCAGAGAAAGCTCAATGCCACTTCAGGAGGATAAGAAAAGGGTCCTACGCAGGCCAAATGTATAGCAGCCAAGCCAAAAGACACCCTCAATGCCACAGTTCAAAAGAAGAGCAGCAACAACTTGGTCTTTCCAGATAAGGGATTATCCAGAAGAACAAGCTGGCTTTCAATTTTGCTCTTCATCTGTTGTGGCAAGTACCTTGAACAGCTGTTGGATTATCTTGAAGTTAGAAGGCAATGTCATTGGAGAGAGAACTGCTAATTCACAGGAAAAAACAAATTGCTCTACAGAAAGGTCCTCCAAAATTGAAATTGCTTTATTGGCAGTCTTGCCAATCTATAGGAGTATCAGCAGAATACTGCATTCTTAAAGGGTAAGACCATAATCCTATTTGCCCAGGCATGTAATAGGGATTTTATCTCTTGGCTAGGCATTTTCTCAAACTTCTATACTAAGTGCCATTTTATACTGCTTTTATTATCTTATTCCACCTTTACAGCTGCACCAGGAGACAGGTGGAGTACCAGTTGTGTCCCCTTAGTATTCCTTTTGCTCCCTGTTGTTTGTCCTCAAAGTAGCTTGTCCTACACAAGACAAGTCACAGGGTTAATATTCTCGCATAATATTTGCATAATTCCACGTTTAGTGGGTTTTGTGTGTTCAACCAAATAGCCACCTGCAGATATTTTTTCTTGCCTCCTGCTACCATGCGAGAGACACATGAAGCCACATGCAGAAAATACAAGCAGACTCAGCGGTGTACCCAACTGTGCCATTCTGCGGGTGGAAGCCATTCCATCCGTGGACCCAGGAGGAAAGCAATCTCCCTCCCCCACCTCAACTCCCGGAGTACTTTCGAATCCTGTTCTGGAGCACTGGGGAACCCCCTGGAGTACATTTTGGGGCTGCAGTGAAAAGATGGAGGGAATCCTGTTGTGCTAGCAGACACCTCTTGATTTAACCAATCCCTCCTTTTTTTTTTTCTCAAGTTGATTGTAGCTGAAGTTATTCAGATTAGCTAATGACAGGATGGGGACAAAGAGAGTGTGAAACGATGGCCACGTTTCACAGCTTCTGCACCGCAGCAAGAGGACTGCAGCTCAGTGGCAGGTCACATGCTTGGCATGAGGACAATCCCTGGTTCAATCCCCGGCACTTTCAGGCAGGTTTCAGACATCCTGCTTGAAACTCCAGAAAGCTGCTGCCACTCAGCACTGACAGCACTGGGGGAGCTGGCCCAGCGGTCTCACTCAGCATCAAGCAGTTGCTTGTGTTTCTACAATCCTTTCTCCTTGACTAGCTGCTATGCTACAAATCAAGGGCAGAATCCGCTGAAGTGCCTCAAGGAAGCACACCTTGTTGAGGCAGTCTTACTTTTATGCTCCGTTTAAACAGGTATCCAGGTGTTAGAGAGCCTTTCCTAAGAAGCTCGCTAAAGATGACTATTTGCTCAAAGAGGAAAACTCTGCGTTCCTTCGGTCGAGACAGCCCTCCAGAATCCTGCTCTGTTACGTAAAATGTATCCTGCTGCAACAACTTCCCTTGGGCTGCCAGCTTGCCCTAAAACAGATAAAACATTAAGATAAACACAAATTGAATGCTAAGAGAAAAGGCGTTTATTCAATTCTCTAGAGCAGCTTGCTTTTTCAGGGACTTAAATATAGATGAAGCACACATAAAAATCCAATAAAGTTCATAACCATAAAGTCAGTAATAGCAGCACACACAAAAACCCATTTTAAAACAGCAAAGATCAAACCTTATCAGGCAGCAATTATTAAGCAATCGAAAATGTCCACAAAGATACAACTAAGATACAAATCAGGCTGCAAGAATATATGCCAGTTTTAAAAGCCTGTGGAAATCGCAAGGTGTCTGCTTGGTGCCAAGATGATGTTAGGCAGGTGCTAGCTGGACCTCTGTGCGGAGGCCACGACACAGGCAGGGACTACTCCGAGGGGGGTCATTCATGAGTAGCCACCTGCTGATTCTCAGCATGCAGCTGTACTTGGACCTCTGATTATGCGGCCCGGGCATGAGTGGGACTTTATGAAAAGATGTCCTCCTTCAGATACTGTGTCTCCAAGCTGCGAATGCTAGCATATGGTCCAGCAGAAAAAAATCCTCTTATGATTTGTGTTTTGCAATTCACTGAAACATGGTATCTAGCCCCTAAAGATAATGCCTGCCAGCTGGTTCACAGAGTCGCCCCTGGGTGCATGTGTCCAGGACCACAGCCTGCTTCCTGACTTTTGGATGTAAGACGGCATGGAGGCAAGTCCACTCATAGTCCCCACTTGGCCATGAAGCTCACAAGATGACGTTGAGCACGTCATTGTCGCTCAGCTTAACCTACCTCACAAGGTTGTGAGGATGAACTAGAGAGGAAATAAGATAGGAGGACCTCCTTGGGATCCTTATGCGGGGAAGAAAGGCAGGATATAAATCTGTTAAATACATAGATAAACAATTTGGCTGATTCCTGCAATTTGGCTGATTCCTGGCCAGGGCGACTTCTTTTATATTGTTATTTATTTTATATTGTTAATTTTATATTGTTATTTTTGTATTTTATTGTATTTTATTTTGTGTTGTGAGCCGCCCCGAGGCTTCGGCAAGGGGCGGCATAGAAATGTTTTAATAAATAAATAAAACATGGAGAGGTACACAGTAATATGGCATATGATTGCTCCAATGCAATGCACGTGTCCCCCACTAGCTTATGCTGTAAAAGTGGTGAGGGGCTTCTCTCTGGTGATCCACCAGATGTAGAATTTCCACAACTGTGAACCAGATGCCTGCGCCTGGAGGTTTACTCAAAACAGCTGCTAGCATCAATGTTCTCCCGTGGGATTGATTTGTGTAACAGTAAGTTCTTTGTAAGCTATGGCACATTTAAGACAATGTAGATTATATAGATTCTACACTTTTGAAACTTTAAGTTTGCACTGGACAGAGTAACACAGCAAGGTGTACAATGCAGGCAGCAAGAGGCAGTGTGCAGAAGAAACTCTGCCACAGGAATGATTAAAGGCTCTCTGTGAGGCAACCAGTGTATGCATGTGTGCACTTGTATGACCAAGCACTTCCTGCCTTGGTGAGCTGCAACTCGGAAAATAGTAATGGAAGCTAAAGCTATGCCACTGACCACATTATCAGGGAAGAAAGCTTGCTGCCATGAGGGCTTTTAATGTACTGCCAGCAAGTGCACTCTCCAGATCACACCCAAAAGCCAGTATAGATGTCTACCTCAAAGCCCTGAAGACGGCCCAGATTCATCATGTCATTGCAGCGTTTCGGAACAAGGCACATCAATTCCACAGCTTTCTGTAAGAGAGAGTGATCACACAGTCAGAATTTGAAAGGGTGAAAGGCCATCTAGCTCTCCCCTTTGAAGCAGGGCCATCCACATAACAATCTTTCCACCACAGTCAGAAAGTATGTTCGTTGCAGAGAGATGCTCATGGCGCAAAGAGCCCCAGACACCTCGAGCCAAGGTTGGCAATACTGTTCCAAAGCAAGCAGCCGTTCTAAATGCTGAAGAAGTTTCTTCCACACACTGTGCACAGCCAATAGTCAAACTATGGGATCACTTCCATAACATGTAGTGATAGCCACAAATTGGATGGCACTAAAAAAGGGGTTTGGAAAAATTCATGGACGTTATCAGTGAGTACTAGTCCTGATGGCTAAATGCTACCTCCAGTTTCAGAGGCAATACACCTGTGTACATCACCTGCTGGGGAACATGAACAGGGTGTGCTGTTGCACATATGGCTTATTTGTGGAATCCAGTGGGCAACTGGTTAGCCACTGTGTAACTGGCACAGTGTGTTAGTCCACTGTGCTGGACTAGACAGATCCTTGGTCTGATCCATCACAGCTCTTCTTATATTCTTAGCTTTTCAAATAAAGCTTTCCAGGCATATCCAACATGAGCAAAATCCACCACGTATTTGACAAGGTCCTAAATAGAACCATTATCTTAGAAGCACTGACTAGTATAATTCTGCAAGTTTCAGGCTGGTATTTAAGCTCTGTCTTCTCAGCCTGTAACTTGTATTGTTGATTACTATGCTACACCAGACTGTACCTTCTTGTGTCTCTTAATGACAGTTCTTGATGATGCAGGGAAAAGGGCAAGGAAGAGCTAACCTTTAGAACCTAAAGTAGCGATGTGGAAATTCAGGCCTGGAGACAAATTCCAGGCTATGTGGGGTCTCAGCTGAGACCCTGTGGGTTCCCCAGATAGCTATGCCTCTTTCACCACATCACCAGATCGTTTCTGCTCCCCTCACCCACTGCCTGCTATCTCTTGAGTCTTGGCATTTGTGTAGTTTCTTCCCCATTCTCAAATGTTGAAATGCCTCTCGAAAGTCTTTGTTACTTGCAAGAGAAGCATCAAGCTGAAATATGCCAGCGTTCTTGGCATTTTGGCTGCATTCACTTTGCCTTTGGCCCAGATGCCCTTCATTCTCCACCCCTGGAATGCAGCCCCAAAGAGTCTCTCAGAAACTGAATTTGGCTTTGGGCTGAAGCCACTTCAACCCTTTACTTGCTGATGTAAAGATTCTCCAGTTATGCAGCAATACTATCTTTGCCGCTCTTAAGGCTAGGCTTTAATTCACTAATTGAGCTCTACTTTACACTGAATGCAGTATTTAAAAAGGATTTCAAGACTAAAAAGAAAAAAGAAAACATTTTTTTATTTGTTGTTTTTCCCCCCACTGAGTTTAAATTACTTTTCTCAAAAATAATTATTTTCTTATTTGCACCCTGCCTTTTGGTTAAAAGAGGGACATCCAAAGATTGCTTAAGCATAGTTTAATATGTTATCACCAAGCAATAAAGAGAATGTAAAATACAAAATAAAAAGGGAGCTGATGAAACCATACCTCTGTCTCTGAACACTCAAGTCCAGCCTTTTCACTGAATTTCAGAAAGTCCTGCAGGAAAGAAAATCATCTTCTTAAAATGATTCACATGACTGCATTTCTCAAGATGACAGTGCTGCATCTGTCTGCTTACCAAAATGATATTATATAGGGAAACATGAAAATTCATTAATTTACATATATAAATATTGAACTGAAATACAAGTCTAGACTATGGCACTCAGTGTGTAATACACTGTAGAGAGGAAAAAAAGATACATGGCTTTTTATTGAGCATTACCATTTTTATTTAGAAGACACAGCAAGTCAAGCATCCCAGAGAAAATGGAAGATTCTGAGGCTTTAGAAAGCAATGCTTATATTGTTGCTGTTCTGTGCCATCAAGTCGTCTTTGACCTACGGTGACCCTATGACTGAAAGCCCTCCAAAACGTCCTGGCCATGACAGCTCCTTTCAGCTCTTCCAAATTCAAGGCTGTGGCTTCCCTTATGGATTCAATTAATCTCATAAAAACATACACACACACACACTCCCCCC
>NW_025335798.1:12045482-12080124 GCF_004798865.1 Varanus komodoensis | reverse complement strand
GGGGGGACTTTTATGTTTTATATATAGTTAACACAATACACCTACAGACACAAATATATAATATCAACATAATATTACCACAGCAAAAATCTCTCCAGGAAATGAAAAACAGCAGAAGTCCCTCCCAAGTCTTCTGTGTAAATTATATTTTCACTCAGCACCTAAAGTTCAAAATATGCATCATCCCAAGAGGGTGTTCTGCAAATGAACTTGGCCAGTGTGCAAAATCTATAACCCTGGTAGCCACCCACCCCTCCACCATCATAATGTGTGGACACACAGACAAGGCACCAATAAAGGCTGCAATGATTATGTTGGGTCCTTTAGAGCAGAGAGGTCATAATGCTTTACTAGAGCAAATAATCAAAATACTCCTCATGATTCCCTGTAAGAATAAAGTTCTAAAAGACATCTAAAAGGAGGACACAAAGTATTGGCTGTATTAATTTGACTATTTATACATTATAATTTTACTAGATTGCATATTTTAACTCTTATATGCAGCAACTTAGAATAAATATGGAGCTACAGAAAATTTATTATTGTTTATAAATCTGTTTGCTCACGGAGTTACTCGCTTTACATCGACACATGGGTGGAATGACTACAGGCCAAAGCAAAAATGTATGTATTTACACCCTCATTTAATTGTTTTATATAAATAAGCCTCAAGAATGTGTAAATGCCAAACACTTAAGGAGTAAAAGCATGAAGATTTATCTTTGAACTGCAGGGGTCAATCTAAAGAACATCCTACCCACCACCCACCTGATGACTGCAAGCCACCCGGCATGACCCAACAAGCCACTCCTGACCAATAGATGTTGCCAATAGATGGAGTGTGCATTTCCCTGCCAATGGATGCAGTAGGAATGATGCATTTTGCCAGAGGATGCAGTGGGGGGGTGGGGGGGACAAATAAAGGGAACTCCACAGTGCAGACAGAGAGCCTTATGTGCATCTGGGGAGGATGTTAATTTAGTCTGCTAGTGACTGTTTTTGTCTTTGCTCCTATCAGAAGCTCACTGGGTCATGTTTTTGCTAGATATATAATACCATTAGTGTATTTCACCTTGAGTAGCAACTGGTACTTGGTTATTCTTTGAATGGGTTTGATTAAGAAGTCACTAAGGGTTAGCCGCTGGTTTATTTCTTGTTGTACTTCCTAGAAAATAAAAGCAGGCAACATCAGCATTAAAAAATGTCTTGCCTTTCTTCCATGAAACTCAAAGTAGGATACACAGGGTCCCATTCAGGCACCAATGAAGCCCATGCCTTTTGAGATTTAGCAAAGTTTTGTACTATGTACCTTCATTCAAGGTCTTGGGATTATGGCAGAATATGAGATGATTATTAACCCATTTTTTCCCCATCTGAACAGGCAGAAAGGCCTTTTGTTGTGATCACAAAGCTTCCTAGATCAAACATTTGAACAATAGTCTTGGCACTTGCCTGCTGCTAAAACAGTTATTCAAAATATTCTAAATAATATATTTTCCAGTTTTTCTTCAGGGTGTGAGTTACTGTGAGCAAATAATCAAACATAAAACTTATTTTAAAAGGCTGCACATGCATTTTAATAACAGATCAATCACTGCCTCACTATTTGTTCCTCAAAAAAAAAAAAACTCCTAAGTAATATTAATCAACAAATTAAACAGTTGTAGAATTAGAAAATATTGAGGGTTACCCTCTTCCATTATCTGCATTATCTTTCAGCATTACTGTCCCATAATCCTGTCAGCTAAATATCTCAAATCTGTATTGCAACAACTGAAAGAAAAAACCATCCTTGCAAGTAAAAGATTTCAAAGATAGAAATTTTCAATGAAGAGTTTTGCAGCTTTAAAGAATAAAAAGTCTGCCATGCTCTGTTCCTATGCCTATCCCACTTTGTTTCCTTGCAAAACTGACCTAGGGCAGCCTGTTTCGCATTCAGCAATTGTATGCATATGTTTTACTGATCAGGTACACCAGATGAGAAGGGAATGGAAGAATAAACAGAAGAAAAGAAATATGAAAGGACCAGGCAACTGGTGAGGGATAGTGCTAGCAAGAAATTCACTAGAGCAAGGAATCAAAAGGGGCACTAGAGCAAGAAACTGGGGAGGAACATGAGGCAGTGTTCACTGAAAGGGAAAGGGAGGCAGCGGCATAGCTAACAATCCAAGCTGGGATAGAAATTGACACAACTGTTGGAACATGTATACATGGGAGGGGAAAAACGATCCTGTCCGTTCTGCTTAATCTGCAACATAAATGTAGCTTGCTATGAAGACTGCCAAATCTTACCTCAAAATATGCACCACATTCTGCTACTATATATTCAGATTTTGGTTTGTTTTGACAGTACACCACATACATGTGTAATCGCCTCTCCTGTAAAAGCAAAATTTACACAACTGTCATAGACGAGGTCCACAGTACAACTTTTTCCACTTCACAGACAGTGGCAGAAAGCAAAGTTAATTATTCTCAGCAGCTTAAATTCAGAGCTGGCTTAGGAAATGTGTGCTTTTTTTGCTTCCATTTTGTACTGTCACCTAATCACAGGATTGTGGGACAGCCACCAACCTGCTGTTTTCAGAAAAGGAAAGCAAGCAGGAGAAACAAAAGCACAGTGCAGACACACAGGGCAGCTGACACAGGCATTTCACACAGAATAAGGATATCCACAGTACCACTCATGATGGCTATCTGTAACCTTCAGTATCTAAGGCAGTATGTCTGTCAATATGGGTTGCTGGAAATCCCAGAGAGGAAGGTGCCATTGTGCTAATTCTGTTGTTGGATTTCCTATAGCTGATGGTAGGGCTTGCTGGATGAGACGGGCCTTTAGCCTGAGCTAGACGGGTTCTTTTCAGTTGTGGAGCAAGTATGTGTGCTTCTTCATTATGTATTACGTAGGAATTCCATGGTTCCCCTCAGGAGTGATGAGGGTGGTTCTTGCAGTTCCTCCTGCTCAAGAATGGGATGATTGCTAGGACTGGTCCCTTTGTTGTTACAATTGTCAGAAAGCAGACAGTTGGTACAGCCAACCACAGCCTTCTCTACATAAGAGGTGAGTGCACAGATTTCAGTGGTAGATGTTCCTAAGCTACTGTTAATTCCTCCAACTTGAAATACAAGGACATCCAGCAAGTACACCACCGTTCCTAGCTACAAATCCTGCTCCAAGTCCATCAAGTTACCATCAAAGACACATTTGTTCTGTAATTCCAATTTAAGTCAATATTAAACACTAGACTTGAGGAAAGATTGTACTATGGGTTTGGTCTTTAATTCACTTGTGGTATACATCCGTGTTAGTTTAGTTCTTTTCTTGCAGACACACATCCTGTAAACAGATAAAAGCACTGTCCAGGTAGGAAGTGCCTTAACTGGCAGAGGAGAGGTACCTCTTCTGAGACACTCATACATTTTGTGTAAGCCTCAAGAAGTGCCAAGCAAAACACAACATTACTGTGGTTATGGCTTTGCTAACACATTGCTTCTGCAGATATTCTCCAAAGTTAACTTCAGTGGAGAATAACAAAAATACACAAGTTTTATGGTCTGAAGGAAATCTGAACACTGAGGCCTATCATATATAATTCCTAGCCTTATTTTTAAATGAAATCTCATAGCATCAGCATAGCTGACATACATAATTAAAATACAGTTAGGAACTTAATATTTGTATAGGATTGAGGTATAACTCACGTGTTTGATGAAGAGCTGTGCTAAACGGTCATGCTCCTGAAGGCACTTTTCCAGTTCAGCAAGAAAAAAACTGCAATGCAAACACATGGGCAACAGTTTATAAAAACTCAGGCTTCCTCTCAAAACACTCCTCACTAATACTGCAAAACAATCTTCTTAGGAACCTGAGCTGCCTGCTGGAACCATTGCACTTGATGCTTATAAAGAGGAGATAAGTATGAAACTCATGATTTATCATGTACTTCGGATTGTACCATGTTCTTACCACAATTGATAGATTCCTTTTGAGATTCTGTGTGCAGAATTTCACAAAATTTGGAATAATTTACATTAAAAAAACCACAGACCTGTACACTGTGTGTACAGAATGGCGGACTAGATGGACCCTTGGTCTGATCTAGCATCTCTCTTAGTATTAAATTGTATTTATATCCCACCTTGTTTCTCCTTGTGAAGAATCCAATGAAGCTTCCATAGCTCCATTTTATCCTCACAACAGCAACAGTGTGAAGTAGCTGGGCCTGAGCACCTGTGACTGGCCCAAAGTCACTCAGTAAATTTCATGACTTAGTGGGGACTAGAATCCAGATCTCTTGAGACCCTAGTTCAACACTCTAATCACCACATCACTTAACAAATCAACTATTTTGCTAACTGTTTAAGCCTGAGATATACACCTAAACACAGGGGGCCAGAAAAATCCCTAGCAGATTCAAATAACTTTGGATTTCTATGAATCCCATCGATTACTTCCACAGTGGACCACCTTTTTCTGATTTGCATGGATTCAACAAATGTTCAGGTGAGGTTCTTTTTTCTTTTTTTAATTTTTAGAGGAATCTGCACAAAGTCACACCTAGGCAAGTGGAATGAAATTTTCATACATTCCTTTTAAAAAATCCAGTTCTGTCAATAAATGGGCAGTGAAACCATTGATGCCTGGCAATGAGAACAGATTCCTCAAAATCCATATACCCCCAGTAACTCAGTGGCTCAGTGTACAGAAGTGAGGACTATACAACAGACAGGGTACTCCATTCATATTTGGCAAGCCTTTCTCTGGTTCTTGGAGCAGAGACTCCTCCCCAGTGAGTCTTCATTCCACTCTGAGCCTGACTGCACTGTTGCCTTTTCTCCCTTCCTTCAAACTTTCCCTATCGCCAATTCTTATCTTGGCTTTTAATTTTCCTTTCCCTTTTTAAAAACTGTCTGGACTGGTATTGTTTTGTTATTAATGTTCTTCCTATGTTTACTGAGTTAAGAATGTGATGAGATGGTCTATAAGGATTTTTTGTTTATTTTGTTAAGAACTCAGTGTTTGGTTTGGAAAAATACAATTTTAATGATAAAAATAAGAGAACAGTAACATGCTATCCTCCATGAAAGATGGGTCCCCTTTCACTAGCAATCCCCTCCACACAACCTACATGTTAAAGGGGAATGGTGAATACTCCCATGGGAACAGCTCCAACAGGCCTAGTGATGTCTTCACCCCAACCAGAGCCTGCCTGAGAAGGTATCCTAGAATCCTCTGCCAAAGCCTAACAGTCCCCCTGTAGGCAAAAACAGTATGGCGTGTCCCAGACCCAGGGCTCTTATTGCCACTGATCAAAAACTATTGTGCTAAAATTTTGCCTTTTCGTCCTTAACTTATTTCTGGTAAGGGAATAGACAAAAGAAAAAGAATGTGGGAAAACATCAGGAGTGCTATGACACAAAGGCATCATCTGAGCGCCATGTAAAATTGTGTGGGAAACCCAGGTAAAGGCTCCCTGATGTTGAGAAGCCTGAAATCCACTGGCCTGTCCCTTTCAGCTTTATCCAATGTCACGTCTGTGGCACACAAAAAGCCCACGTGGATATTTACATCTTTTATTATGTGGCTGCAGTCATTTCAGGGCAGTAGATTTCTGGACTGACCCCGTGCTTTGGCCTAAAGCTTGTAAAACAGACCTAACAGATGTTCAAAACCATCTACCTTGTGACAGTAAATGGATTCAGTCTTATATTGCCACAAGGTCATACAGCACCATTTGTGCTGAATTTGGGTGGAGTGGGGAATAAGAAAGAAAAGTGGTTCAGACCAAATGAAATATTTGCATATCAACAAGTATTGTGAATTTTAGCAATTAAAACCAATTCCAGACTTACTCTTTGTGCCAGTCATAGATTTGGTGAATGTTTCCAAATACAATCTTGTCTTTCCCTTTCATGTCTTCAGGGACACCTTTTTCTTCAATTCTTTTCATGAAGCCCTTTAGTAGAAAATCAGTGATTAAACTAGGGCAGACTGGGATGGGAACAGTATGCAAGGTTCGTTTTGGGATCTTTTTATTGTGACAGTATGAACTCATCTTGACAGTACATTTTCAAATCCCAACTTTAGGGTTGCACATCATATTTGGAATAAAACTGATATGCACCCAGCAAGTCAGCTTTTAAATATAATTAGAACAGTTTGCAAAAAATCAGTATTAAATACATTTCTTCCTTGTGCTTAAATGGTAAATAAATTAAGCATTTTTGGTTCTTGAAATAAAAGGAACCATGTTAGCTTTTATTGAACAGTTATTCCATTTGGGAAGGCACGATGCAATTCTGTATACCCCGTGGAGTTTATTTTAACTCACCTCTACCACAATTCCTAAGTCTTTCACATAGTCTTTCTCTGTCTGTACCAATTCATTTAGAACAAACCTGGAATTCAAAAGAAATGTATATAGTGTCAAGGATAAATACTCGTCAGGTGTAGATGCCCAAGAAATCCTTCTTTTAATAGATTATTATTTATTACATATCCCCTCCGTGACAGAACTTCAAACGGTATACTTTGAGTTTTCACAAGTATCTCTTCTCCAGCCACTGACCAAACCCAGGACAATGCAGCGTGATTAAAACAGGGAAACATCACTGGGCAAGCAGTCCAATGAAGGTCTCTATCTGGCAATGCGCAGAGCTTCGAGTCACACCCTCAGCCATGGGCTGAGGAAAACCAGTGACAAGGTGGTACAAGATGACTCAAAACCACCAAAGCAACCACCTTCTTCTAGCTCTCATCACATAGGACAACCTGCATGGGCACCACTCTACCAGAAATAGTGGGGTCAGTGCAATCTTTCTGTTGTCAAAACAAAGTGTCCCAGGGAGATTTTTAATTGATTTTGAAAAATTTCAGAATTATTTGCTTTGATCTGGAGCAAAGCCAGTACAGACCTTACTACCAAATTCCCCACCCAATAGCCCTGTCTAAATGCATTTTTCTACAAAACAAATATAAGTTTGAGAAATCAGCTGCTTACAAAGGTAATTAACCTAAAGTTAACTTACATTCTGCCTCTCATAGCTTTGGCTTTTTGTTCCTCTTCAAGGTTCCTTGAAGGAGGAGGAGTTGAAGGTGTCAAATTTTCATTCAAGCATCCAGTAGCATCTTTTAAGCTTCCTCGGTAGGAGCCTCCTTCTAATGTCTTAAAAATAATGATAAAAAAACCCCCAAAGGATTCAAAAGAAAATCTTCACTATGAACCACATTCCTAGAGTTACATTATTTCTCAGTTGTTTCAACTTCATAATCATTAGTAAGAGCAGTAAGGGAGAATAAATTTCCCTAAATGAACTCCTAAATCACATTAACTCTTTGTTTTTATTTTGGCTTTGGTTGGGGGATTGCAGAACAGAAACCATATCATTCAGTACAATACAATTCCTATACTAAGAAGATCTCATTCATTCATTCTAGAAAACTATGCCAGTGTTTCCTGAGAATGGTTTGATCCCATCCTAGATAGGAGAGAATTTTAGGGCACAGTCCTATGACTTCCGGACATCATCTGGAAGAGATGAACCATGGGATTCCCTAGACTGGTTCCAAGGTCCTCTAGCCTCAGTGCTGGGACTTCAAAGGCCAAGCCTCCACACCACCCCCAGGGCAGCCAGCAGAAAGCCAGCTGCTTGTCCAATATCACAAACTGGCCTTGGAGAGGAGGCATACAGGCATACTAGAGGCAGTGAAGGAGATTAGGGCTAATATCTTACACAGTATCCAGATGGTGTCCCAGCATACCCTATGCTCTTCCCCTACACGGCTTCATCTACATGCCTGAAACAAATGTGTGGCATGCTAGATGAAATGCAGGGTCCAAGGTTCAGTGGCAGTAAGATCACCACCACTGCATCTTACCCCATGTGCTGGATCCACATAAACCTCTGAGTTTGGAGCCACACATGTGTAAACCAAGGGGGCACTGGGTTGCACCCTGTGGTTGCAATTTTAAGTTTACACTTAAGTGTGTGTCAGTTTTGGGTGTCTCCACAACAAATGGTATCCAATTTGCAATTAAAGCAGATTTCCCTCAGAAACGTATGTGTTCTTTGTAAGGAAATGTAGCTGACTTTAAAAAATGCATGCCATTGCACATTTGTTCAGAGGAAAACATCTGAGGAGTAATGTCAGTGGTAGAGCTTTGACTATGGGGCACTATAGCAAGAAAACCAACTAGGAGAAGAGTGCTGCTAATCTGTAATGCCCAACATCACACCAAGGGAAAGCCATTTAAACAAATACATTAAGAGTGTTTTCAAGGTAAATGAGTCTTTAACTTTCACATAAAATTTGATATATCCAACAGTATACAAAAACTTTAAGACAATACACATTTTATCTAAGATCTCCTTGGTGCTATATTCATTAGGGTATTTTGTACTCTTGACTTGTAAGCCGACCAGAGTGCAAACAGGTGAGATATTGAACTGAAAATGAACAATATGCTGAATACCCTTGAAACAAGCTTTCCCAAACTGGTTCTTCATGCTAGAAAAAATACACAATAATCATAAATGAAGCAATTGCATCAAATACAACCAATACTGAAAAGAATGAAAAGAAAAGAATTATTTGTCATGATTACTCTAAATATTCAGGTCACCTTGCATTAGCATTTCATTCAATACTATAAAAAAGAAAATATTTAAACAGGAAAACTGCTTGTTTACTAACATTATTAGGTAGTTAACGGTGTTACTAGCCGATGTCCACACAATGGCCAAGAGAGAGATTTGCAAAAATGTTTTCTTGTAATGTAACTCTATGGAACCAACATGAGATGGTGGCTAAAAATCCAGCATTTCTTCAGAACATCAATAATGAAGAAAGCAGGGAGAGTCAGCAATAGGACCGGCTGCTGATTTATGGTGTTGCCCAACTAGGGTATTTTTCTTCCCTAGGATTTCAGGACTCCACACTTACCAGCTTGCTTTTGACCAGTTTTTCTATTGCACTGACAAGATCCGCTGCAGTTGGAACATCGGAGGTGCTCTGTCGAGCAGCTAGCAAAGAGGAGGACTGTAAGACACCAGTTTGCAAAGGAACAGCAGGTTAGCATGAAAAGGAAATTAGGAAAGCCAACAGCCTAGCAGTTTGACATCACAAACATTGGGGGTTAAGCAGGAAAAAATGACAAGGAACATGAGGAGTTGAGCGGAAAGATCATGATGTACACAAGGCAGCAGAACTCAGAGACTGACTGGCAAAGCAGAGAACAAAGACCGGGATTGTTAGAACTCATCTGCAGTAGTTCCTTTTAAATTTTCTTTTCTCTAAAGGCCACTATTTTAATTACCTAGAAGAGTGAAAGAAGAATTAAGTCAGCCTCCCACAACCTGGTTTCCTCCAATGACCATGCTGGCTGGGAATGAAAGAAGTTACAGTCCAGCACATATGGCAGCAGGTTGGGAAAGGCTGAATTGAAAGAGTGCTTTGGCTCTTGGCTCTGAAGATCTCAAGTCTTTGTGCTAGTTCTGCTACAAGCAAGGCCTAGGGCATGGGAAGGGTGCTAACCTCTTTTTTCAGGACTCTGTATATCCCTATCGGCATGCAGAATGGAGTGGGAGACTGGGAGACAGAGGCACACCCTTCCCTTCTCTTGCTAGTTTCATGCCTATAGTCTAAAGAGTATGAGAAAAGTCAGGTTGAATCAACCTGAGATTTGCCTAGCCCAACGCTCCATCTGGAAAAGCCAACCTTTACGTTTCTGCTAAATGTTGCTAGATGTCCAATGTATCGTCAAAGACTGAAAGATGTGTAAAATGTTACTCCTCCCTACAGACATATAAACATGACTGGGGCAGCTAGATAAAAGTATAAAAGTAAAAGTATCAGCTGCAGACATCTTTAGAAATCCAAAACTATCAAATGGGAGTCCACACAGAGTATACATGCAGGGTACAGTTTCTGTGTGCGACACTTAACAGACATGAGACATGTCTAAGGTCTTTTCTCCCTTCCTGCCAGCAACAGGAGAAAAGCAACATTTGCAGCAGCTGCTGAATTATTCAGCTCACACATTCCTTTCATCTGCCTGTCCAGCTTCAGAGAACTAAAATGCTGCTAGGCTGTTGCTATGTTTGCAGGGCTCTTCCCCTAGTCCTGAGAGCTGGATTCTTGGCAGTGTAGTTGTTTTAAGGCCAGATGCAGAGTCCTCTAATGTAAGTGGGAAGCACAGCTGGGTTTCCCTGCTCTACTTGTCTTCTTACAGACACAATTTCCTGCAGAACCTCAGGAATGAAACAGGTAAGACAGACTCATCCCATCAGTGCTTTAGCAGGACTGCATCTTGCTGGATATGTGTGTGTGTGGTCCTTTCCCACTCTTTAGAGAAGCTTGAAATTCATACAAGGTACTCCTGCTAATGAAGAGGCAAGCTACAACCTGTTCTAGGATACTGGGACCAACCTAAATGCACTTGTCCCACAGCTGGCGTGGCCATGATTAGTTCTTAAATCTTGACTGCTCTTGTCTCCCAGTGTGTGCTTCAGCACCAACCCCTGCTTCCTGCTGTATAATCTCTCCTGCCTAGAAAGAAACCAATCGTGTATAGAAATACATAGAAAAGGAATGGGGAAATAGCATATTACCTATATATTGGCCACCTGACCAAAGGACAGCTAAATCCTAACCTTTGGGGGTTAATACATAAGCACCATCACTTGCACAGGTGAAGGCATGCAACCTCTCTCAGAAGGAGAAAGCAATCACAAGCTAAGGAGAATATTGTGAAATTAGTATGTGTGGGTGAACTGGACTCAAGAAATGACAGTAAAGATCAAGCAGGTAGCTGTCTCAATAAAGTGGACTATTGTCTAGAGTCAGGCAGCTCCGGCAGGTGAAGGCTTGTTAGGAACTGCTGCTGAGTGATGCATCACTCTAGTCATTTTATCCCCAAAAATAGCTTCACTAGACATTTTGTTACTCTGATAGCTTCTCTGTCACTTTGAGCCAACTAGCAAACCAAATTATTATTCAAGAACAGAATTTCAAATAACTGAAAAGGTTATTTATACATGGAACATCACCTCCTGGACACCAGTCTCTTAGCAATCATCAATAAAAGCTTTAAATTAAAGTAATTAAAATGCAGTTTGCTTGAAACATCTTTGTGGGAGCAAACGCAGCAAGCCCTTCCGCAGCTTGGAGAACTAACACTACCCACTTAAGAGAATTTATTGTATTTTAGTCCAAGGTAAATGTAACAGAAAAAGTACAAAATCTGAATACTTCCTTGTCCAACCATCCTGTTGAGCTTTACCTAAATGTATTCTGAAAAAAATCCCTTCCTTTAACAGGTACTGGAAGCAAGGATTAGCACAAAGTGGTGGTGGTATATTTTTCCATCTTCACAAGTGTCTAGAGATTTGGGATGTGTGGGGGGAAGTTGGGGGCTTAAGGCAGGGATGGTCAAAACTCTGAGGATTTTGCTGCAAAGGGGCATGGAAGATGCCTATCCCATTTCACAAGCAAAGTTCGCTCATGGATTCAAGAACTTGCCTTCTGACAACTATTACATCAAAAAAAAGTGACCTGTCACTCCCATTTGGTGCCTCCCCATGTCTATGTCAAGGGTTGGTAACAGTGGCACTCTAACAGCAGGTGATGTCCCCCGGGACATTGCCTAGGCAAGGCTTCCTATTTTCAGACTCACAGGACTCTGTAGTTGTGCAAAACAATGAAAACATTTGTGCACATTTTGATAACCAATTTTTAAAGATATGGGTACCCAACAGATCACAACTCCTCCAGTGTGCTGCTGGACACTCCAAAAGGGCTCCCTTTGGCATGGCAAGATTGTCAAGTGTGGCAAGAGTTTTTGCTGCTTTTGCCAAGCACCTCGCTCACTGCTTCCCACAACTCATTGCAGCATCCATTGCCTAGATTAAAATTTGACAACCCATGGGCTGAACAACTCTTAGAACAGCCCTGGGGTTTTTAGGGTGCTATGCTGTGGGGGGGGGGAGCCATCCTGCAGGAAGTAGTTTGGTTCAGATAACATAACAATCCATTATGGATCGCTCCCTGCAATAGGTTCATGTTGTGTGAACTGGGTTGTGCTATTTTGCTGGAACCATCTTGTTTTGGTTACACCCAAATCAGCACTGAGAACCTACCATATAAATCTGAAATCTATGCCAGAAGAGAGGCCACCGATCTCTTTACCTGTAGGATGTTGCTTGAATCAGAATCACCTCTACCAACTTCTTTTTGGCCCATGGAGAAAAGATAAGTGCATTTTTCCTGTAAGGCAAAAGGCCTCTTGTGGTGGTGGTGGTTGGGATGTGATAAGAAAACAGTCTGCAGGGGAAAAAACAAGGAGCCCTTCCCAAAACACTGCTCATTCATATTACAGCTCCCTCTAGCTGCTTTGATGGGAGGAAAAATTCCTTGGGATAGCATTTTGGGTCATCACGTTTAATCTGACCCTAAAGCAACATGACTTACTTTGCAGCTCAACAATAAGGCACAAATACAACTTAAAATAAATAGGGTGCTTTTTGCCCCTCTGGTAAATCTAGATAGTTGAGAAATGAACTTTCCCAAAAACAAAGAGAAACAATGCCAGAAGCACATGTGTAGTACAAGATATGAGTGAATGCAAGACCACAATTATCAAACATGTAGGAACATTTAGTCTCTTTGAGGACTACTGAATCTAGCCACCATTAAACCTACCAGACTGATTAAACCCTACACACTACAAACCCTCCTGTCATTATAGAATTATAGAATCATACAGTTGGAAGGGGCCTAGAAGGCCATTGGGTCCAACTCCCTGCTCAATGCATGACTCAAGTTTCCCATCCAGATTTTAACCAGGCCTGACACCTCTTAGCATCCAAGATCAGGCAGGCTCAGCACTTGAGGGTATACAGAAGCATTATAACAGACACTATGCTATGATGTGAAAAAGAACAAGTCTACGGGAACCAATGGCGGGACATGTCCCACAGCCCATTTCTCTCCATAGTGTAGTTCTGGGACATAACGCTTTGCAGAATTTCATGGATACCGTTTCTGTATGCCAGTGGTTTTGCTTCTTGCTATATGGTGGGAAATGCTAAAATAAATGTCATCTATGCACACTGAGAAAGGCAACCCATTCACTGAATCTCTCAGTCTTGTTGCGTGGCTACTAGTGTGCTGACATAGGAGCAGAACACTGGTTCTTAATGATTACTTGAAAAGTACCTCCTGCTGTGACTGGATGCAAAAGACATACAGTATAAGATGTAACATCCTTTTCTGTGGGCATTAGGCCATTTCTCTCAGTTTATGCCTCAGGCTCCCTTGACACTGAGCTTCAGCTGTTTCTTGACTTATAAACATTCCTTGGTGGGTAGACCTCCGTGTTTGTGCAAGTAGATCTATGCATAGCTGGGGATTCTCATGAAATTAGCACCATTCTCTCATTTTGTGGGGGCTGAGTGCAGTGGTGTTCTTAAAACCCTCTAAAATCATACTGGGATTGTTCATATCAATTGCTCAACAGGTAGCACTCCACCCACACAGCTGCATTACAAGGAGTCGCTCTCATGAGCTTTGCACAAACCAGGCCTGCTGTATCAGGACTACGAACCATCCAAGTCCTTTTGTTGTTGCTTCTCAGTAGCAGGCATTCAGTGGTATACTGCCTCTGCACCCGGATATCATGATTAGCAATCTTCAAAAGATTTACTCTCCAAAAAATTGTCTACTCCTCTTTTAAAGTCAAAACACAGAAATAAATTCCATAAATGAATTACGTTTTGTATGGAGAAATTCTTTTTGGAAACACTCTCTTCTGCCAACCAGTTTCACTGGGTAACTTCAAACTCTAGTATTATAAGGAAAGGAAGTAAAAATCATCCAATTTCACCACCTCAACCATAATTTTATAAACCTCTGCCATGTCCTCCTGATTCTAAAATGGAGAAAGTCAAATCATAGCAGCCTCTTTTCATTAGGAAGGTGCTCCAGTCTCCAATCATTTTGATTGTCTCCTTCTCTGCAATTTTCAATCCTGCACGAACCAGTTCTAAGTATTGTACAGCATTGTTCAGTCCTATGACAAAATAACTCGGGTAGAGTTATAATTTGGTTACATAGATGATTTTCCCTGTTCTGCATTTCTGTGTCAGAAGAATGTAAGATTAAGCTTGCTCCTAGCTACACAGCAAGAAAGTTACGGCACTGTGAACAGCCTGTACATCTAATGACTAATGAAATGTAGCACCTGTCACAGAAAGAGATGACAAAGTAAGATGTGGGAAGGTGAGAACTGTTCACTAAACTTCTTATAGATGTTCATGGCTTTTCTGGACTTTGGTATAACATCCATAAAAATATTTCCATATTCACCTTGCCTCATCTATTTTTCCTGAAATGTAAGCCCAACAGACTTGGCCAATGCCCAGTGTAAACTGAGTGTTCTCACTAGAATAGTTCTCATAAATCCACAAAGCTCATTCATTCCTTAGCCATTTTGCAGACCCATTTTGCAGATAATGGTATCAAATTGTAGGTTAATAAATAAATTAATTAACCAACTCACAACTTACCAGGCTGCAGCATGTACTATTGCTGCTTTGAATTACCAACCACCAAATGTTTTGTGATGTATGAACCCAGATTTATGAATTATTTGTGGGTTAAACAACCCATAGTTAACCTACAATTACAGGTGACCAACCCAAACATAACCCTTAGTAGCTGGATTTGCAGATCAGAACACAATTAGAATGATCAAAAGTTGATTATCATGGTGACAGTTGCATGCAGCCAGTACACAACCCAGCACAATTTGCCACTGTTATGTGATAGCTGGCCAACTGTGTCCTGCAGGTAAAGGTTGGAAAGCCACTGCTTTATAGTAAAGGCATGAAATACAGAATGAAAGAAAAACATTCAAGCTGCAGTGGTAAGCAAGTGAAGTTATGAATATTCTGACCAATGCAGGGATAGGAGAAACGGAGATTAATACGCTTAGGCACTGTAAAAAGGACTTTGAATGTGAACTGCACAGTGGTTCTCTTTCTGGAAAGGAAGTGAGGATGCATAACAAAGTTTAATATATTGTAGCCTAATGAATCATCACACTCCTTGGATCCTAGCAGGATTTTTTTTAAAGCAAAGTTATTCTGAGGAGGGAAAATAGTCAGGGCCCTACCATCTCATCCTGTGTAGGATCATTTTCAAAAATCTTCATTGGAGGAGGAAGTGGTGTATGAGATTCTTCATCTGGTTCATCTTCGCCCCAACCTTTCTTGGTCTTCTGAAAGCAACAGAATTATCATTACCAACAGGGAAAAAGAAGTGATAAAGCCTCTTTAGTGTGTTTAGAACTTCATGATCAGATCAATTGCAATCCAGACCGTGGGGAGCAAAAGGACAGGGGAGATGATAATTTTGTTGCAATCTATAACATTCAGCTTTATGTCAAATGAAGTATAATTTCTATCCTCTCCTCTCCATAATGCCTTGACAAAGAGAATGGGGGTTCTACACATGTGGTGTCAGATCCAGTCCAGAGCTCAACAACATTCTACTGGTCCTGAGAGCAGCAATTTTTTTTAATTCCTCTTTACCCAAAAGCATCCCAGCAGAATTGGGAAATTCTCCAGAACAACACAGTCATATGTCTGTACAGGAAATCTGAAAAAATTGCTGCCCTACCACCTTTTTCAAGCAGGAATTCCTCCTTGGATCCCAGATCCCTCCATGAACGAAAGCGATTTCTGAGGGACAAGTTCAGGTCTGACCTATATTGTACAATCAAAGGTCTGATAAAGAATGTTAAAACAGCTATTATTCAGATAATCCATAAGTAATTTCTGTCTAAAAAGGTCTGAAGACAGGTCATTTAGACAAGTCTAAATAAGTCAAGTACTCATCACAGCATGAGATCTTTAAACTGTGCCCAGGAATGACTACCGTGCTGTTTAAAATGGTAAATTATCATCTGGCTACTTAAAATCAAATTTCCATTCATCAGTCTTCAAAAACGTCATCAAACTGGAACAGACACACAGGCATGACTGAACTTAATTGTTCTGGGCTTGCAAAACTACTTGAATTAACATACTAGCACTTTTCAATGATCCAGCTCCATTTGTTTGCTTTAATATCACTCTCTGCCAAATTAGCATAATGTGCCACCAATAAATAATGAAACAAATGCCGTCATCAGGAGCAAGTCAAACATTTAAAAGCATCCATGACAACTTCAAAAGAGGAACAAAAAGCTTATGCAGCCTGTGCCACAAGGAGATCGGGGAAAAAGAAAATGGCAGGAAATAAAAATGCTCCACGAGTGACTTTGCTCCCTTTGAGTGGCACAACAGATATGGTAGACAGTAGACACACCCAAGTCTAGAGAAGTCCAAAAAGTTACTCCTCCAGCTGCTACATGGATGTGAACAGCAGCTGGGGGAGTAACAAGCCTGCATGGCTGAATGCAAGGCTCCTGCGCAGGGAGAGCAGAAAGAGGATTTGCTGTTGTTGTACAGCACTTTTCTACTGCCAGAACTTTAGAACTTATTCTTTATCAAGCATCTATTATGAGAGAACAAGACAATGAACATGCTAGGAGGCATTCTTTAGAAATATGTCAGACTGCTTCTGCACCTCGTCTGCACTGTCTCCCTGAGGTAGGGTCTCATCTCCAGGCTTGGGGGATCCCAGGTCAAAGCTTTTCCTTCCTTCACGGACTTTCTTCTGTTTTTTGATGTTACCATCTGCCTTCCCACTGTTCAGCCGGCGCACAGGACTCGTTAGCCATTTTTTCAGGGTGTTGGTTGAGCGCTTTGGCCCTGGGGAGCTCTGGATGGAATTGAGGGATGTCTGAGGCTGTAAAGTGGCTACTGATTCTGATTTCCCGCCATTTTCATTGGAGGAGGCCGAATAGGAATCTGCCAAAACAAGAGAATAAGGACGATAAGCCATACCCAGAATTAAGTTCAACTTTTTTTTTCTGGAAATGGTGGCTGAGGGCTTTTGACAAATGTTTAAGCAAGAAAGAGAACAGTGATTTTTAAATTAGAAGTTACGTTATGCACTCAGCCTTGTTTTTAGAGATGTGCCAATTCTTTCCTTGAGAGTTTATGGAAAGATCTATTTGGCAGGTAGGACAATGAAAAATTTCCTAAAGCTGCCATACTTTAGACCATGGGTTCTCAAACTATGGCCCGGGGGCCAGATCCGGCCTGCCATGCCAATGTGAAACTGCTGCGCGTGCCCGCCGCCGCCCACCTCGCCCTGTGCGCAGAGAGGCAGCGGTTTGCTCACTCGGAGAAAACAGTGTCTCATGCGCCCGCCCCCTCGCCTCCCCACGCCTCCCGCCTCAGCACGTGTGCTCCCCCCCCTCGCTGGCCCATGCACACGGCTGGCACCACCTTCCTGGCTCGCGCCCAGCATCTTTCAATGGGCCCCCTGGTGGAAAAGTTTGAGGGCCCCTGCTTTAGACCCGTCGTGAGAAGGCAGTATCCCTGGAGAAGACAATCATGCTAGGCAAAGCCAACCCCCCAGCCTCCCAAAAAGGAAAGATCAAATATGAGATGGACTGACTCCATATGGAAGCCCCAGCCTTGATTTGGAATGGCTAAGCAGGGCTGTCATGGACAGGGCATTTTGGGGGTTGGAGCATAGGTTGGAGACAACTTGACAGCACATAACTACGACAAACGGAGAATCTACAAACTCTTGCTAAGTCTGTCTTACTGCTGCTTCTATCTGTCCATATTCAACATGGGAAGCTTGCTTTTTCTGGCCCAATTAGTGAGTCTAAGTTGCCCTAACACTCTAGAGCTACCTTATCTGTAGAAATAGCTTGCTCTGACTATTATTTTCCAGTCTGTTCTTGCACACTAAGCAGCACTAAACTGGCAGGAGATAAGCGACCACTGAAAATGGTCTTGCATGATACCTTTGGACATTTTCCACTCACAGAAGCCATATAATTGGGATGCAGTATGAGAGAACCCAAACCATTATCAGAATGCTGCTTGACAGCAAGTTCTAAGGCCTGAGGCGGGTTAATCTAATACTCCAAAGCGATATTAAGGATACATGTTAGTGTGCGCCCAGCTCCCCACACCCCACTGCTCCAGTGCCTTAAGCTTACTGCATGCTCCTTACAGAGTGAAGAACGCTGCGTCTCAGCAAGTACTCCCCTCTAAGGAAGCGTTGTGCTTTGGAACAGACCCAACTACTTTGCCAGGGCACTTTGATCAGCTGGTTACACTAGCAATTGCTGAATTGTTCTATTAAAATACCAACATATATGTGGGAGGTTGGATGCCTGGGAAGGTGCCATATTGATATCTCTATACAATGGAGTTTTGTTCATCAGTATAGGAGGCGCAGTGTAAAGCAAACCAGCCTTGCAAATTGGAAGAACATTTTTACTTCAGTCCTTTCCCCTTCTACACACACTAGCGGGGCACAACTCAACTTAGTATTATGATGTTACACTTTTACAAAAAACTCTGCATGGTAAGGTAAGGTTCTGCTGCCTGCTGTGCAGTTGATCCACCAACCATAACGCTATACTTATCAAGCTACAGAAAGGCCCAGGCTCTCCCAAAATATTGGCAAGATGAGAAAATTTTTGCAAAAGCACCAAACAAGCAAAATCAACTTATGTAGTCAAGAAACGAGTAAAAAAAGTAAAGCCTAAATATACAATTATATTTTTGTATCAGCATTCTTCAAGAGTCAAAACGTATGTGGCATACTTTGGGCAAGTTTACATGTTCAGGATTAGAATTCAACATATGAAAAAGAAATATGGAAGGAAGCAATCGGGCAGATTGTTAGGGTTTCAACAGAAGCAACTAACTCAACATATATTTTTAATTTTATATTCTGTGTAGAACTATGCAAGTTACATCATTTTATTTTTCTGGAAATCTGGAGAGAGCCCAAGGTGTCTGTAATACTCAGTAGCCCAATATTTCCCAACCTGGTCTCCAGTTTTTGGGACCAGATCTTGAATTCCTGACCATTGTCCATACTGGCTGGCACTGAGAGAAGCTGAAGTGCAAAACATCAGGAGAACATTAGACGGGCAAGGCTGCCAAAGATTATAATAAACACATACAAAGAAGAGCAGTGATAGCACTAATTTGAGCACTAATTTTGAATTGCACTCTTTATAATTGCTCTCTCTAGACATCACATGGTTTGTTGAATCCTGAACTGGTAATACAAAAGGAGATTTCTTCTACCATCAGAACATTCAGAGTGCACACATGGCCAACCTGAGATCATAGCTCTGTTTGTGCAGACTAAAGGTAACAAGAAAATAAAATACGATAAAATAGAATGGACACAGCTCCAACAGTGGCAATACCACGTTAATAGGCCAGTCCTACAGCTTCTTATGCAGTGTCCATGTGAGCCAGCCTGTCCTCATTTATTCCAAAACTGACAAGCAAACCTAACAGCATTTCACGGAGTGAACAGAATTGTTCTTCTTACGAAAGTGAGTGGGAAGCTGTTGACACGTTTGCATGTCACATTAAACCACCCTGTGAATAAGCCACAGCAGGTTGTCTGCTTGCCCAACAGACCAATGGAGTTTACCGTGGCCTGTTCTTCCTTCCTTCCTCCAGCCAGGCATGGCACATATCCTAAGCTCTTTTGCTGCAGAACCAGTCTGTCTACCCCTCCACCCTCTGATTGCTAACCATTTTTGCTTGTCACAAATAAATCTGGAGCCTCAAATAAATCATTATTATTACAATTATTACAATTATTATATTGCATGCCCGACCTTTTCCCCTCTTGTGAAAAATGCAAGGTAGCTATTGTAGTTCCATTTCATCCTCACAACCTGCCATATTGTCTGTTGAAAGCGTTGTTAAAGAGGAAAAGGGAGCAAAAGGTACACCAAAAGAGGACTTTATCCTCCCTTTAGCAATGCAATCCTCTCTATTTTCAATGTTGAATTGACAGTTCTCAGTGTCATCTTTCTTTTAAACACATCTCCAAGCCTGCAGCAACACCTGAAAGGAAAGGTATTAACTCCACCCTGTCTTTTCACAGCTCCTTTTTATGGCACTTACCATGGTTCTCTGACAGTCCAAAAAGAAAACATAGAAACATATGCAAATCTAATGGCTGGGAAGTAAATGGAGAATAATTCTGCACACGTGCATAAATTAATAATTAATAAGGCCCTGCAAGGACCCCTCCATTTCCTTCCCAGCCATTACATTTATATGCTTTTCACCACCATTTACTTTTAAGCCATTCTATTTGCCTACCTTTTTGTGTGTAATTTTCCCCCCCTTTAACTGTCAGAGAACTGCAGTAACTACTCCAAACAGGATCCATGAGAAGAAGGGGAGACAATAATCCTTTCCGGAATAGCTGGAAAGTCAGAAAAGAACTGAAGGGTAAACAAGACTGCTAAGCGTCAGTTCAGCACTTAAAACTGGGAGGATCACATTGCCAACTGCAAAGTATGACTGCTCCTTTGGCTCCTCATCACTGTTTTTGGTGCTCTTGACTTGCACTAGTGGCTCGTTCCATTGCTATTATTCTCCCCATGTCCTTCACAAGTGCACATAATTAGCTGGTAGGTAACTTTATCTTGTCAATACTAATAAGGAATAGCCATAAGTGACATTTTTGGCATTGGTGGAGTGTCAGTCACTGGCGAAACTGCAAAAAGTGAGTGGCACAGGCTCTTTTGTTGCTCTTGCCAAGCAGCTGTGTAGCTATAATAGCAAACCATGAAGTTGTTAGTCTCTCAGGCTCAGAGGACACAACAACCTGCTCCTTATGCTCACATGAGCAAAAGCTTCCTCATTCACTTCCAACAGCCAAGCCACTCCTATGTGGACTATGATAAGGCCTACCAACCTGGTGCCCTTCCAATATTTTGGACTACAAACATTATCAGCCCCAGTCATCATGGTTAATGGTGAGGAATACTGGGAGCTGCAGTCCAAAACATCTGGAGGACACCGGTAAAGTGGAGGAAGGCTGATTTATGCAAAGAAACATCCTTTCATGTTGAGAATGTCACTAGGTAAAACTACTTTCCCAGGCTTTATTTTAAAAAGAAGTAAAGCAGGACCCCATATCCACGGGGATAAGTTCCAAGCCCTCCCATGGATATCTGAAACAGCAGGTGATAGCCAACACTATATATTGCACATATACATTTCTCTTTTCTCAATTTCACAGACAGAAAATTTGTTCTTAACCTACAGCTTAGCAACCTCAGCATACCATTTTGTTCTTCCCCTATTAAATTGAGAATTTTCACTTAAAGGAAGCACTTTATGACTTCTCTTTTGAACCAAGGTCAACCCCAGTTGTGTGAAAACATGGTAACTGAACCAGTGGATACGAGGGTCCTGCTGTACTTTATTAGCAAGAGAGTACACCAAGGTAGTGACATTTGAATCCAATACTATGCATGGGTCAAATTATTTGCCATTTATTCTTTTTAGAGAGAGTCTTGTTGAGAAGCATGCAATTAAGTTTCAGCAGAATTTAAATGCTTCAACCAAATTTAGATACCCAAAACACCTGAAGCTTTCACTGTCATCCACACATGCCTATTTAGGAGATTAGCAGGTTTGGGGAAAATATAGTAGTCTTGTAAACAGACCACCTGCCTACAATCTGTCTTGTATATAAAAATATACATTTCTGACATGCTACAACTTTATTCCTGTGAACCTAAACAAAGCATCAAGTTTTGAAAAAGTAAGTAAAAAGTAATCATCAGATGAGAATGAAAAACATACATTAGAAATAAGGAAATAAGTTCATGGTTGTCCATATGAAAAGCAGCCAGATTAAATGTGCTACTGTGTGACAATTATCTTTTCAATATGCCTATCACAAGATATTAGTGCATTTACTGTCACATGTTAACAGAAAATGTTCATAATCTTTTAAATGTCATCTTCACAAGGAGAAATGCAAATGCAAAGTGCATTTGCAGAGAAGAAATGCAAAGTGAAGCAAATGTTTGTTGCACATCTGATTTTGATGCATAGTTAAAAAACACTGACCTTTATTAGTGTTTTACCTCCAGAAATGCAAAGTAAAAATATTAAATCTAGAATTATTGCATTTGTAGACTACTTTCTCCTTGTAAGCAAAAAAGAGATAAGGACCTTGCTATGATAATTCAGACAAGAATGTCCTTATGTGAAAGCATCTGTTTAAGGATAACTATTATCCATTCTGTGGGTATGCATATGTTAAACACATACATAATTGAATCCAGTCTGAAGTAGTTGTATGAAGTTGCCATTATAATCAGACTTAAGTCGTAACTAATTTCTTCCAGTGATCTTAATAGGATTTAAGTTCAACTAAGTCCAGATCCAAATCATAAACTAAAACTCAGAAGTAGAAGCTGAGAGCCTTTCTCATCATTACATCTTTAAAAAACATGCATGTGCAAAACAGACTTGGTCCTTTCAACCCATATCCCTTCTTAAATCACCTATCCTCATCTGCTGTCCCTCCCAAAGACCCTCTTCCTCAAATGGGAACTCTCCATTCTCAGTTGCCCTGCATTCCCACTCATGAGAAGTTAGTGCTGACCAGGAGGTTATCCACACAAGACCCATGAATTAGATTGGCTGCAGCAGCAAGTTAATCAGAGCTACAGAAGAAGGCAGAATCGTACAGAAGCCAGCTCTCCAAGTGTGAGGAGCCCTGGTGACAAAGCATCTCAGCTCCAGTGACAGAACTTTATCTTAAGCAACTGCATGAGTTCAGCAAATGGCCAAGCAGGAAGGGAACTGTGCTTTAGAGGAATTCTTCACCTCAGGGATATCATATCATTAAGTCAAAAGCGGATCAACCTGGGTGAGCATCAGCAGTTCCAGTGCCCTTCAAGATCCACTGAGGGCAACATTTGAATTTTTTTCTATGCTCTAGATTCTAGATGAATACATGCTTAAAGATTATTCTAAAACAGAAGACAGAATAATCGAAAACATAAAATCTATTTCTACAGTTTATGTAAAGTTATGTTATCAAACCAAGAGTTTATAACACCAAAAATTTGGATTGGCTCCTTTCCAAAAGATTTCTAAAAAATCTACAGCCAAAATTAAGATTCCTCTTTGAAAACTAGATATTTATTTGAACAGTAATTCAAAGCATATGAACAGGCAGCAAGGTATATATTGTTTCAAAAGGAACTTCCTTTAAACTTTGATACCACAATTCCAAGCAACTTTTAATGGGTGCCCGATATTTCAGAATGGCTCTGCTACCTAAAGCCACAACTTTGTAATATCCTTTACAGAGATGGGATACAAGAAAAGGTGCTGCTTCCCCCACCTTATGGTGGTGTATCTCCTAGAACAGTGATGTCAAACCTCGTTCAACCCAATCACTAAATTCAATTTTTGAGAAGCTGGAGGAAGACTTTTAGCAATGGACATGTCCAAAAGCAAAAGCAGGTAGGACTGAAATAGCAAAAAATATAGCTTAAAGTTGTTACTACCAATAACTAAGATTTGGAATAGGCATTTGCAACATCTAGATAAACTATGCAAAAGCCAGAAAACCATCAAATTGGGCCAGTCAGGAACGGGGGCGGGGGGTGAAGGAGTCATAGCAATCTTGCTGGGTCCTGGTCAAAAATGGAGCAATGGCAGGCTGGGGTTTTGGCCCATGGGCAGAACTAATATATTATCCTGGAGCTTGGATTTGGTGAGGTGGACAAGCTAAATTCATCTTTTTCAAGGAAACCTGCAACAATTGGAGAAATCCCCAGTTCAGCATTCTTCACATGAGCATATCTTTCAGCTGACTGAAGGGATTTAGAATTATTTAGTCTTGTAGCTGTGAAATGCCAAATAAAAGATCTGCATTGCAAACAGACTGGTGTTTTAAAGTCTAAGGGAAAGAAAGAAGGCTGAGCTCATGACAGTCTCATAGGAACCTACCTTTAACTATTTCTTGAGACACATAATGCAGTGGCATACAGTGTATGAATTAGTACCGTTAAGAGATTAATGAATGGCTTTCCACAGACACTGTTCTTCTTCAGAGTGAATGGTACAGCCATTCATTATCTGCCTAGTGACATCCATCTAGCAAGTGTTCAGACAATTTCATACCATGAGGTCTGATCTCAGCCAGAATGACTACCCTTGATTTCTGTGGCATATTGATGTTCTACTAATGTCATAGCCTTTTTCAATGGTGCCTGTGACAAAGCCATGCACATCACAAATCATAGGATACTGAATGGTCAGAAAATTTTAGTGGTTTCTTTGAATTTCACTATCAATGTTTTTCCCCCAAAGCCACATCCTCTCTTTTCCAATTCTGTAGCACATATTACATTTAAAAGTCCAAACAGATTTCATCTTACACTCTGCAGATATTGCTTCTTATGGCTTGTCTCCTATTCTAAGAAAGTAATTGTAGCAGGAAGAAAGGTGGCAAAAGTACTGGACCAGGATCAGAAAGACGCAGGTTCAAAACTCTGCTCAGCAATTCAAGCTCAAGGGGCGACTTTTAGTCTAAGCTACCTCAAAGGTTGCTGTGAGAATACAACAGTGGTGGTGGTAAGAAATACATATTGAGCTCAAATTGCCTTAGAGGAAGGGTGAGATAAACATATGAAAAACAAGCGAGTATATGCTGGGCAAGAAGAATCAGAAAAATTCACATTGATCTGAACCTGTGGATTTCAAAATATGGTCATTACTGCTGTGCTTAATATAGTTGTCCAAGTTAAAAGAAAAAAGAACTATTTAAAGTCTTATGCTTGGTTTTATCATGCAAGTGTTCCTATACCAATGCTATGGCTGACATTTATGGTTCAGAAAAGAACCAAGTCACTGCAAGGATCGAAAGGTTGTATTACCCATAGAAAAACTCAAGAGAGATAGAGCATCACGGAGGACAGTGAATGTGCTACACATGGTCACAAGTGGCAGCTACTGGGGCTGTGAGCCAATACCCACAATTGCAGATGGGAGAGCCGGTAAATGATCAGCTGGCAAATATTTCACAATACAGGAGGATGACAATGATTTCCTTTGTGAAATCTACTAACTCGCCTTTTAGGAAGCTGCTGCCTAAATATAGTTCAGGAACATCGTATTTCTTGCTCTGCCCCATGTAGTAACTCAAGAAAACCAAGCAGGGAAATTAACTCCTTTAATTCTTACAGAACTCCCTTTGAAAGAATACTCTTATGGGCTATTAATGGGCCATTGAATCAATAGTCTTTCCACTGCTGCAAACTGAGAAAAGACGGAAGATTTGGAGAACCGGGTAAGTGAAAGCTATGAATTAGCTTGTTCTTGTCTACAAGATTTGTGGGTTGGGAGAAAAAGAGAGAAGGAAAACTTGCTTCAGGAATTTGGCAGAATGCCTTGGAATTATGAGTCACAGGAATCCTCCCTATTTCATTTATCCCCTGCTTACCAGACATCAGCTCTCAGCTGTGTGACAAGGGTGTAGTGAAGTCACTAAGGTCAACCAGACATGAAATCAATCCTTCTCCCCCTTGGAAGACAATTATTGCTAAATCCAAAGGACAAGAAGCCATGCAGTAGGAACTTGCTAGCATGCCATATAGTGTTTACAACTGCACAAAACAGTTGTCTGTGGTGCTCATTCATCATATGGTAAGTCAAGAAGGATGGGCAGAACTCTGTTGATTCCATGGACTGTAGAGCTTCCATTCAATCTTCAGACTTAGAAACAGGTTTCAAGAGAACCTGAAAACAGTTACAGGTGCATTTCACTACTTCAAAATCAGCTGTTGTGAATATGCTAATAAAGCCACACATTTTAGTTACATTTTTAAAGAGTTAAATTGTTGTGCAATATTTGCTGTTGCAGGACCTCCTGCTTATAAACTGCTCTCAAGTCATATTTGTGGGTCCTTTACCCACTAAATTGGGCTGGTACCCTCTGAAAAAAATGCTTACAAAGATCTACCTGTATTAATTAGTTTTGTACAGGCTAGTACTGGCCTTAAATGATGTAACCTCTTCTAATAAGGAATGTATTTCTTTTGCAGTTGAAATAGAAATTCCACAGCTGAATTTGGGAGCTGCAAAGGAAGATGGCATTGGATGCATTGCAAAACAACAAGGTTTGTGCTAAGCTAAAGACTGGTCTGGAAAGGGTGTGTTTAAGAGCTAAGTTAGAACCTTGCATTACAACAACAACTACTTTGAATGACTGGAAAATAGGTGGGGTGTTACTTCTAGACAGTGGCAATATCATTCAAGACATTGTTGGCCTTACTTTTCTACAACACCACCAGCACTTAAAGAGATATTGAAAACAAAGGTTCTATTGCAGTTGAATACGGAAGATTTTTCTGCAAATGTGTGTAGTTTTGAACTAAAGATGAGACACATTGACATGTTTCCATATTAGCCATTTGCTTATTTTAAAACACCGGTATTAAATAACAAGTAAGTTCTAGCTAAGATTTGATAATTAATTTGGGATTCACCTCACTGACTAAAAAAATCTTAACATTTCTATCAGTTTGCTGGCATAAGGGTCAATTGATTCAGCGTGCTTCATTGTGAGGAAGCACCGTTCCTGTTTGTACCTTTCTTCCTTCAGCAAGAAACTGAGGTCTGATGATCACACTCCTTTTCAAAGTAGCAAGGTCTTTGACAAATGCTAGGAACATTCACATGAAACTACATTTTTTCCAAAAAAAGAGGAGTCCACTTGCAAATAAACAATACAGGTAGGAGGTAGTTAGCATTAGCACCACACCATCGGTCTCATGTGATGCTCCATCTTCAGAACTGCTTCATCAGTATGCTCCCTTAATTTGATTGGAAGGTACATTGCCAAGGGCACGGCGGGGTAGTCGACTAGAATTGTGGCTAATGTATATATGTCCAAAGTTGAAGCAGGCCGCTTTTTTGCAATTTTATATCAATGTCATTTTTATACTGCTCAAAAACTGATATTGTCTGGGCAGTTTACAATTATTCATAAGCATAAGTACATTTTTTCAATTGTAAAAATCAATGGCATTAAATAAAAACAGAGCATCAAATCCCAAAATAGAAAATTTAAAACAGTTTAACTAAAACATCATTAAAATAGATCTATTAAAACAGCTAACATATCATATGCCATCAAACGCCAAGGGCTGAGGCAGTCTTACCCTTGTGCCAAAATAATGACAACGTTGGCCTAGGTGGGCCTCAATGTGGAAATTCCCCCAAGTCATGGACTTCCACGGAGAAGGCCCTCTTCATTGTTGCCACCATCTAGGCACTATCTAGCCAAAGAGGTGGAGATAGTGTCTGGCTAGAGTGAGGTTAGCAGAGGCATTCCATCAGGTATTGCAGTCCCAAACTGCTTTATACAATAAAATAGAACTGGACTCGGAAGCAGTGCAGGTTGGCCAAACTTGGTCTTCCCAGTTCAGCCCTTCTGACCCCAGCTATCAATCAGGCTGCTGTATTTTGCACTAGCTGCAGCTTCTAAACAGTCTTAAAGGGCAGCCCTGTGTTGAATATTGCTTGTGTTTAACGTATTATTTTGCTTTATGTGAACATAGAACGTAGCTCATGAAAAATCATATGCATGATACACTGCATACTATTACATATAAACTACAACATCAGCATGAAGGCAGAACAAGAACACAGGAGAATGTGGGTTTTGGCATATGATGGCCACAAAAGTTAATGAATTAGTTTTGAAGTGTTGGTGCTATACTGACCCTATAAAGAAGTGTGACCTATTGCACAGCATGCCTTATCCGAAACAACTTAGAGGAAGGTCCATAAGAACTGATGTTTGCTGAGGTCTATGCCCATCAAAAATCAAGTTGCCTTCAATTCTCTAACATGATTGCCAATCATATTCTAATCTGCTAGATTTGGGAACTATCTCCCCCAAAGTAATTGGATGTACTGTATACTTCCTGTCTTAAGACTACAAGGGAAATGGGGAGCTGGGCAAAACCTGGCTTCAGATGCTACTAATTTCATGATAAATGAATCCCTCAACTTAGATGCTATAAATTTCCAAAGCTACGGGAAATGTCAATTACATTTTCTTCATGACTACCCAGAAATAGCAATACACTTCCTCCAAATCTGAGAATACTCTACTGATATGGCTACATACTGCAAACAGAACAGATTGCTTTGAAGGAGCAAATGTCAAGCAAAATACATTTATTTATTCTGACACAACTCTGATCATCTGTAACCTTCCCCCAGAAAAGGAAAAGTAGTTTGGTGGGGACAATATTTGACAGGGAAATAGTCTGAGATAAAGAGTTTAAGACTGCCCCCCTCAAATCTTAATCCCCTTAACATTGCAACTTCATCAGCAAAAGTTTATTAGAACACCTCTATCCACAAAGGATTATGGGACTACTTGTAATGTACATTTCACCCTTTAACACCCCATTCAGGCTTTCAGCACTGGGAAGCTACCACAATTTGAAAGGGCAGAGAAGAGAGGCAGTATGGTGAAGTGGTTAGTATGCTGGACTCAGGAGAGCGAGGTCCTAGGCCCCACAGGGCCATGAAGTCCATTGAGTAATTTTTGACCAATCACTCTCTCAACCTAACCTACCTCACAGGGTTGTTGTGAAGATAAAATGAAGACAAGAGGATTATGTAGGTTACCTTGAGTTCCTTGCAAGAAAAAAATAGGACAGAAGTATAATAAAACAAATAAAAGTTGAAAGCAAGTGTGAATCAGCCACATGGGTTACTTTTTCAATAGTGCTCAATGCAACATATGCATGGTTAATTATAAAAGGCTTGCCACAGAATTTTTTGCTGTTTACAGAGTTTCTTCACACTATTAGTTTGAGTGCAGGGGCAGAAGTTCACAACACACAGCAGGGCATTTCATTAAGCCCATTCATTCACAACCAAGTTTTGGCATAAATAGCATGCAATTTCTTCAGGATTCTCCATCACCTGTTTGATGGTGCCTCTCTCTAATTGGCTTGCACCTTTTTGCTTCTTCCCCACAAATTACATTTCATACACACACACACACATATATATGAGCAGATAAAATATTTCTCTGCTTGAGGAGACTGATAAAATTTAATATCCGTTTACTGTTTCACAAGGCAGTACATCTGAATAATTCTACTGGTTTCCTCATAGTTATCATTCAGGAAGTACAAGGAAACTCGACGAACTTGTTCAAGGTTTTTAAGCTTCACCACTGTGTTCTGTTATGCAGAAATTCAGAAGAGACAGTGTAAATATGTAGTTTCTTTGTTTTAGAGATCCGATTGGAAAACAGTTTAAGCCTAGGTGTGGATCATTCCCCAGAAGAGCTAACTGCAGTACAAATCACACCAAGGGAAAAAGATACTAGCACATGTCATGTAAGAGAACAAGTCTATTTCCCTGTTAGTACTCCGCTGTTGAACCACTATAAATCTGGTTCATATGCTCACTGTGGCTTATTTAAACTGCACTAAGTTGTGGCACGTGCTGCTTGGTGGGTTACCATGGTTTGTCGTGTCGCCTGAGTCTAGGCAGCAGGGGTTGTTTAAAAAAAAAAACCCTTCAACATACAAATAACCCATTGTCTGTTGTATGCTTGTTGGAAGGTTGTTTAACCCACAAACAATCCCTGCTGAGCAGGTTGACACAAACAAACCCTGCTGTGGACTCAATATTCAGAATGGTTGGGGGCGGGGGGGGGGATGCTACAGAGATTGTACAAGTCAGGTAATTGTGGGATGTACTTTCACATACTTTTGGAAAACTTTAAGCAATTCTAGCTAAGGCCACATACATTGTTTTGGGGAAAGGAAGACATGAGCTAGTATTAGTTAGGTTCTATGTTGACCCTAGACCTCTTGCAAAGCAGTTATGTTATAAGTCCCTTCTGAGCCAAGTATCACATGCAACTCAACTAGGAAAACTTATTATCGAAGATGTCCAGACAATGCTCAGGCTACAGAGTGGCATACAAATACAATAAATAAAAAAGATCTCCTGAGGTACTAAAGTTGTGTTTGGATGGTACCACTGCAAGTCTGAGTTCACATTGATTTAACCTTTTTCCACAGGGAAAAAAATCCACCATAAAGAAACCTGGCAGAAGTCACAGCATTCTACCTAATCTTTTCTGAGTCTTGTCAATTGTCTATGGGCAACATTTATTTTCCAGAGTCCATAGAAGAGATTTCTACCAGGGAATTCCCCCACCTGTAGTGGTATTGCCCAGGCACATTTACTACCTAGTACGAGAACTAGGTGAAAAGGTAGGAGATGGGACCTAATTCAGTTTCTTCTTATTGTACAAATGAGATGTAATTGCCCTTCCTTTCTTGCATCAGAATCTGTATGTTTCAGCAACAGCAGAGTATATTACGGAGATTTAAGCCCAAAGTTCAACTTTGCTCCCACTAAGCGTACCTTCCTTTGTACTGGCCACAGCCAACCTGCTTAAAATATTTAGCTCGGTGTTTGTTTCTTAGGCAAGCTGTTTGAATGTTCCACACATTTCCATACTTCATGGTCAGTTCTCTGCTCAGATCCCAATCAGCTTCCTTGGCTACTATTCATGAAACATGCTTTAAATAAGCAAGCAAAACAAGACAACCGGCCACCTCCCATGCTTTCACAATTTGCTAATTCAGCAGAGAGGGACCTTATCAGTACGGTACTTTGTACAAGAGGCACATTACTAAGAGACATATTCATTGTCTTTTTATTAAATATTTTTGGCAAACTGCAGGAACTTATGACATATTTCCTAAATCTAAGGGGGAGTGTTACACAAAATTGGATGCTATTGAACTAGTCCACATGCTAAGGCCAGATTTTCAACTCAGCCATTAACTAGATAATGGAATGGTCCCCCCACTGAAGCCTGCCTGGCACTAGCACTGTAATGTTTTTGGGGTCAGGTTAAAATTGCCCTCTGCTCCAGGGCATTTAGTGGCATATGATGGGTTCTGTCTGCCATTTTAATTAGGTCTAGTTTTTTAAAAAAATGTTTTAGATGTTAACATATTTTATATTTTTGAACAATGGATTTTTGAGCAGTTCTAAATTTGCATACTGGCATTTGATAGTGTTTTATTGTATCTTTTAGATTTGATCAATTATTGCCCAGACAGCTTCAGTTATTGGGTGGTACAGAAATTAAACTCAAACAAACTGCCCTGTAAGGTAAAGTTAGGCTGAGAAATTGTGACTTGTTCAAGGGCACTGAATGAATGGTATGGCTGAGCTAGGATTTGAACTGGTAAAAGTATGCAACTTAATACTAGGGAAAAAGTTCCCTATTTTAGATTAGACTGTCAAGACTAAGACTGAGGAGCCCAAGTGCAAATGGCCACAAAGCTCACTGAATAATATTGGGATAGCCAGCCCCTCTTGGACTAACCTATTTCACAGGGTGGTTGTGAAACTACAATGGCAAGGATTCACATATGCTGCCTCCAGTTCCTTGGTGGAAAGGTAGAAGATGCATGGCCTAGAAGGCAAAGTGTCTCTCTCAATATACATTACACATCTTATGGACAGGAACTGCAGCTTAAATAAAACCACTCTGAAAAAAAAACCACACACTAACACCCTATCGTTGTCAGACTATTACAGCCAATAGGGGCAATTAAGAAAATAGCAAGGCCACACACTGGTTAAAATGAGTTAAGAGAATATCTTCATATAGACACATTGGCCTAAAATTATAACCGCTGTCATTTCCTCTCAAAACTATATAATCATATGTTCAAGAGGTCAATGTATAGCTTTAAATGAGAGGCTCATACTAATGATGTCTTTTTTGTATTCCAGAGACCCTGCTCTCTCCCTTTGGCTCTCACACTGTGGTAGATGTCACCTTTCCAAGTGTTAACAGACAGGCACTGCAGGCCTTTTCCTTAATCTGGCAGATCACTAGAAAAAAGATGCAGAAAAAGCAACAACTGATTTCATTAGGGGTTACCAAGCAATTTACAGGGAACCCACAACAAGCATCAAGAATGTACAGACACAGGACCTGCAACTCAAAGGCTTGAGGCTTTTTCGAATTTAGTGTATCCCATCCCCAAATGCTGCCTTGGGCATGTCCCCCTTTTGGGCAATTAAAGGCTTGGGAAGATCAGAGATAATTGCAGCACTATTTTCAAAGAAGTTTATGATGGTGTCCCTTCCCCCCATCATAGGGCATTCTGTGTGCATTCCTCAAGGAAGGCCGACATTTGCAAAAGGTGCATATATACTTTGCACCTTTTGAAGAGGCAAGATGATGACTGGATAATCTCATACCCTGAAGTCTCTGAATAAAGGAAAAACAATGCACTCAAGCTGCAGCATAACAGATTCAGGATGGAACTAGTTTGATAAACCTTCTAAATTTATCAGCAGATTGGCTAGTGGAGTTGTACAAGCTCATTTCTGGACATATTTATAGTAAGTATCATTAATGAGACTAGATGGCAAATTGATGGCTGCTCACCATTCATTATCCTGTCAGTACAAAGGGGATACATTCCTGTCAAGGCTGTCAACTGATTCACTACATTTTAGGTGATCATGTGTCCTTCATCCAATTGGGTATTAAATTAACTTCATTTGCAAAGTGCCAAAATGTCAATATTGGTATGTCCAGAGTACTGATAGGAGAATTCACAGTTAATAGACTAACCTCTTATTACTTGGCTGCTTAAACATTTTATCTCACTCTAAATTACAGTAAGATATTGGAATAAAAATAGCTGAGAACAGCTGGGGTTAATTTAAAGGTTTTCCAATTAAGTTTGACATCCACCAATTAATCATAGTTTACATCTTGGTTGATTAAAACTGCAAGATTTGCCAGCAGACTGTTGCCTAAATTTTTCTTCCCACCATAATTCAGCCACTTTACACAATTCACTAAGATACCTATAGTAATCTGAGATGCCTAACAAATTTGCCTTTACTGCAATCACACAAATGTACCTTACATGGCTTTTAATGGTGCCTTCTCATTTAATCCAGGGTACTACTGTCTTCAGGTAGCACCTGGGAACAAGGAGATGGTGCTGACGTTAGGGAGACCGATAAAGGCAGATAAAGTCTGAAAAATGAAGTAAAACTTTTTAAAGTGTTAGCCCTAGCAGTGGGTGGGCTCTGTTTCAGGAAGCCTTCCACTGGAATTGACAGAGTTCTTTCCCTGCAGGTGTGCATTTCCAACCAGGGCTTTTAAATTTTCAGAAACTAGCCAAAACTTTTTTTTAGGAATGATCTTTGGGATGGCTGGAGTAAAGGTGTTTTGTTTCATGTCTGCTTTTGTCTGCTGTATTTACTGGTAATGCCTCTTAAACTCGTAAAATTTGCATCATTTTAAGAGTTTTTAATGATCCATAAGCTGCTGAGACTAAGCATTATAGGGTGTCCAGATACAAAAAAAATATGATTCTATTTATCTCAGTGGACCCCAAAAGCTAATATATGCACTCCTCAAATATTTATATGCTCACAAATTAATGGTCACAGTGTACCAGTGAGCCTTTCTTCTAATTAAAGACAAGTTCCTACCAGTTCTTCTTTCACAAGTTGCTCCTGATGGAGGAGAGGTAAGAATAGCCAGGTATAAAACAAGCAGACAATCCATCTTATGAGTACAGAAGACAAATAAGAGCAGCTTGCAGTCTGAATACCAGGAGATCATTATAATTAGATGAGGATCAATCACCCTACTTGCCTTCAAGGTAATATGGAGATACCCAGATCAATCAAATGCATACAAAATACAAAGCCACAAACTGAGATATACTTATGAAACAAGTATGCTCACAACTGAAGTGCTGCCTGTGCATTTATATTAAGGTATCCCTTCCACACTTTGGGCTAATAGTTTGGGGAAGGTAGATTTAGACTGGAGAAAAGAAAGAAGGAAGAGAAGAAAGGCTAACATCCTTTCCCCTAGCTGAAACACATGGAGAGGTAGCACATGTTCTCAGGAGGCTGAACTGAGCATAGGTGCAAGAACAGCAACGGAGTCAGAGGGTGTTCCACAGAACAGGTATATAGAGCAACATGCAAAGAAGCCCTACCAAAGTTGAATGTGTGTCTATTTCTGAAGAGGCTCTGTTCCCACTAGCATTTGAACCTTTCTTGCTCAAGTAGCCTTGTTCAGAACCTGGGGACTCTTTTTTTTTTTTTGGTCTGAGAGGAAATGAATGAGTCAGTAATTCAAATGGGTCGGAGTGTATAACTGACCAAACTGCAGGGGAAATACAAAGCTACATTTTCAATGTTTGAGAAGTCTGCTTTCACATTTTCTCTCGTTTGTTTTAGATTGCTCTTTGAGGCTGACCTTCCATAGAGTGAAAACAGTCATTTACTTATCTCAACCAATGTTTTAACGAACAAGGTCATGGGAGAGCTGAGACAGCTACAAACTGCTCAAGTTTTGAGCAATCTCAAACACAATATCGCACGTATAGGAACACACATGACGTTTACCACAGTCCATTTACTTTCACATGAAAGCCTTTCCAGATCCATGCGTTACTGATAAATATTTTTGCATTAACCAACTTGGAACCAAAATGCTAGTGATAGCAACTGCCTAACACTACACCAGAAAGTGGGATTTGGGGAATAAACCAATTATGTTATATGTAGGTTATATTTATTGAATAGTACATGTTCTCTGTCT
>NW_025335798.1:12032288-12045382 GCF_004798865.1 Varanus komodoensis | reverse complement strand
AGACAGAGAACAAAAGCTGATACTGATGAGAAGTCACTTACTTAATCTAGAAATTCTGTGGTCTCATAACATTTAGAAGGATTCACTCACAGTCAGCAAGACAGTCCAAATGTATTCTAAGGCCTTGAATGAGAGCATTAATACATACAAAAATGTCAAGATTTGTCACTCACTCTACTAGTTCTAAGCTATCTTATTTTACACTAAATTAGTCTTTTCAACTCCCAATGGAATTTATTGCAGTCATCAACCTACTTCAGACTTCTGGAATATAAGACCTGGGTGACCCAGGGTGACCCCTGGAAAGACCCAATGCAGCAGCAACTAAACCACCATGTTGGCCCCTCTCTCATCTTCAGGCAACATTTACACTTGATAAACAGCTGTTTTTAACAATGAAAACTTACACTGGATTTTGAATTTGCATTGCCAGGGAGACAAAGGAAAGATTTTGTTGCTTAGCATTCCTTGTAAAGAAAGTAATAGGATGGCTATTGTGTGTTATAACTAGAGGAAATGCAAATAGCAGAACCATATGACCTCAGAACAGAGGTCATGCCTCTGAACACCACCTGTTAATTTCAGCCAGAAGAAACAAAAATGTTCCTGGTGGGAAGAATAATTTTTGTTTCCTCTGGCTGAAATTAGAAAGGAACCTTTAGATGTGAAAGCAACTAGCATATCTTTTTGAAGTTCTGCTTCTCATATTTAAGTAAGTCAAATATCCAAGGTCATTAATAATAAAATGGGACATAGATATTACAAGTTGCAGTTTGGGTATGGATTATCAAGGCTCTTGCAGGGATACAATATCTAAGATATTTACCTTTCTGAATGGACATCAAAAGACCTGTTTTCATAAAACGATTCTCACATATAACATGCACACACACTTTGAAGTTTAAAGAGCTGTACAAAAACAGGTGTGCCTTTAAAATAAATGCTTTAATAATTCAATGACTCCTTTAAAAGACTGCGCATGTGGGAGTGGAGGGCTATTTCACACATACCGTATCTCCTAAATACATCCGGGCACAATGCAGAGGAAACTACAAATTTCCCATATCATATGATTACAATGTTGTTATGCATCTGTGGCAAGAAATCCTACTGAAAGTAGGTTTTCATGACATATACATACAGAAGACATCTCTGTGTAAGAAATCAATCACGTATGCAAAATACAGTGCCTTTCCCAAGTACCCTGCATATTTTTCTCAGTACTCTTAAAATAGCCCTACAAAGCTAGACTAGTAATATGAGCTCAATTTGCTGAGTGGCAACCATGGATAAGCAGCAGACATCCAGGCCACCAAGAGAAACAGCCAAGAGAAATCCAAAGCCTGGAATGGGATGCAAGAACAAAGCAAGGAATCCAATGGTTTATGGACTGGAAAAAGTGAAGTACTAGTTTATACAGTCCAAACAGACAAGTGAACCTGACAGGGTTCAAGCCCAAAGTCCACCATGGGCCAATAAAGATCTTCATATATAGAAAATGACTATTGATATATAGGCATACAGGGGACTTTTCAACTGAGTTGCTTGGGAAGACAGAGGTAAATGTGGCAATGGAGATCAGTCCTTCTCCAGTCTTTTTGCAACATGTGGTATTAATGTTGGTTTGCTCCAAACTAAAAATGAACGATAGACAGCAGCTGGGTGGGTTTTCCCATTTAACAGTCTTTCTGTATGCACAAAACTCAGGACACAATCCATGAAAAGAAACCTGTTGACTTCTGACAAGTTATCGTCTTGGACTGGGTGAACTGCATTGAGTGCTGCCCTTCCCAAATACATCTGCCCATAAAACTCACGGAAAATAAGCTTATTAAGAGGCAAACCTAGTCAGTGCTATGCAAATATAAAGGCGAATTGTTTACAAAGAGCACTTCTGACAATTAGAGTGACTATATGTAGTTGGTGAAGTATTTTAGGCACTATGAAAAACTATCTTAATGAAGTTAACACCTTGCATTCCCAATATACAGACTGAGATGCAAATTTAAGATACTATTAAAGACAATGAAGATACATATATATATGTGCATGTGTGTGTGTATGTTACTATGTTTGCTTTGACCTCAGTGACTGATTTTAAGTTTTGTTTATTCTTATGCAGCTTTTGCCAAAGTATCTTAAATCTGTAGTCTCAACAAATACTGGTGGGACAAAATGTTAAATTCTCAGTTCTTTCATAACTGGAGCTTAGAAGGACCATGCTAGGCGACCACATATCCTGCCGAAGTATTCCTAGCACTCCCTCACCCCATTTCCACCAAACAGACTTAATTATAAAATACTACAGTTTTAGTTCATCGAATTGTTACATCCAGTAGCCCAGCTGTAACAACCCACAGCTTAGGCTCTGGAACTATGGGGTGCTCACAGCCCCATTCCAAGCATGTAAATAAGTTCTGGCATAGTTGGTTTATTCAACACACCTGGTTGCATCTTTAAGGACCATATCAGCATTTGAAAAAGGAGTTATGTCAGAATGAACAAACTGTAGTTCTTAAAGTAGTGGCTACTGCCCAAAAGTTACTTTATGTGAGAATTTGTTGCTCCCCAGGCAAAAGCCATTTCAAGGGATGCACAGAGATATGAAGCTTCATGACATATTAGCTGTAACTAAAACCCCCTGTGGGACGTGTGTGGGCAATACATATATGCATATAAACACAGAGAGAGTGTGCCCTTGGAGAAACAATTGCAACGGAACAGTAACTTTTTCATAATCTCTGCGGAGAGAAAGAACCTTAGACACCAGTAATAAAGTCAGGATTATGCACTTCCAGCTTGATCCTTCCAGAAGCGGAGATAAGCAAATATTCAGGCTCTCGATCTAAGCAAGGTATCTTCCAGCCCAACCTCTCCCTTCCAATTCAGAAGAACCTCTAGCCGATCAGCTACTAACCTCTGCACGTCGGGAAACAGCAGCAGCACTTCGCGACGAGCCAGCCCAGACAAGGCGTCGCAGCGTACGCCTGCCTCCCACCCTTCATTCCGCCTCAGGGGTACTCATGGCACTCAGCCGCGGGGCTCCGCAATATGCACCAGCCGAGCGCGGGACTGCCTCCAGCGAGAGCGAGGAAGAAAACTACCTTCGGACGGCGGGAGGCGGCGCCCGCGCAGGAGGGGCGGCCTTGCTCGCCCAATCCCGGCGGGTGGCTCCCTGGCCGGCGACGCTATTATGCAACGCGGGCGAGCGCGGGGAGACGGACGTACTACGGCGGATCGCGAAGCTTCTCTCTTGTAGCCAAAACACTGCACAAGGAATTCTTCTGTTTACTTGGACAACACATGACAATCTGCCTTTGTTATACATGTTGCGATCGACAGCGTGGCCACCTGGCACTTTCGATTACACCAACTTTAGCTTTTGTGACTGGTGTTTTCATAGTTACGTTGCAATTAGCAAGTCCCCTAAAGAAAGGTGCTTTGTTTTATTTACGATGTCCTCAGAAGAGATAGGGAAGAAGGCCACAGATTTCCTGCTCTGCTTGGCCACATGGCTCTTAGCCTCGGTCAGATGGTGGTCGATCATCGCACTGTTAATGCTTTTGAGTACAGCCTGTGAGAGATGTGAACGACAGCGAAGCTTCGAACAATCAGCTGGCTGCTGCTTACTAAACATTTTCGCATCTTGTTTCTGGAGGAGAATTGCCTCTATTTTTCATCTGGTCCCTGTTTAGGGTTAACTGTCCCCAGCTAACTGGCTAGCTGTGGGGACAGAAGGCCAGATACGTTTCTGTCCTTTTAGTAAATATTTGCTATGGAAATGTCAATAGGTGAAACTGAACAATAGCCAATTAATTGCTTCAGATGAAAATGCAGTTAAAGGTGAAACTACTGGGGCTAGTTTAAGAGCAGCACAAGCATGAGAAATTCAATTTCCAGCTGTAAAAGACACAGTGGCAGGGCTGGAGAAAAAGTTGGCAACCCTAGCAGGAGAAGCTGCTAGTCAAGCACATTCTGGTTCTTGCCCAAAGCAGTATGAATGAGTTTGGAATACATAATTAGACCAATGTGTGTCCTGAAGTCAAGGCAGGTGTTCAGTTGATTTGAAAGCATGACATTTGGTTGCCTTATGGGAAGAAATTCAACAGAAACAGTTTCTGCCAGCATAAATATGAAATGATAAGGAATGCTACATTTGTAATTTTCAACATGCTATAATACAGCTGTTAAAAACAGAACATTATGTAGGAGCAGATAGTAATATGGTTGCAATTGCAACCCTCCTGTGTCTTTTTACATTAAATGAGCAGGTGAAACATTCATGGTTTGAGAAGCAAGGATGCAGAAAGTTTAATTTGTTGGATTGCTGTCAATGAAAGCAGTCTGCAAGGAACAGAGGGTAAGTAATAGTTCCAGTGTAAAGTCCATTGCTGCACTTCTTTATTTATATGGCCACGTTTTACCTGCTTCCTCAATATGCAGGAACAAGGTTGAAACTATTAGATTTCAAAGTTCAGTAGTCAGGTGTACTGAAGGAGTTTTACTAATCAGAAGTGGTTTGCTGGTGACTGACAAATTTGAGCATTGTTGAACATGTTTTAAGAAGGAACAGTGTCAGTCTTAGCTTTGCCACTCCCTTCCTTGTTTGTTCTTAGAGGTAGTTATTCTATCAGCTTGAGGAATACCACAGGGTGCTGTTTACCTTTCTTTGTTTATTATGGTGTGATGCTTCTGGACTTAGGAATGTCCTTAATAAATGGAGACATATTAGGGTTGGCAAGTTCTTTTACTGGCTCTGCTCCTATGTCTTTAATAGAAGTGCAGTACATAGAAATTAAGCAGGTAAAGGTCTCTGCTAGCAAGGAAATAAGGTGAAAAGTTGCACCTGTTTAATTATGCCCATCAGGCTGCTGTTAAAATCCAGGGAGCAGAGGCTTCCTACTAAATATACACAGTACACCACCACTCACCATTTTGGAAAAGGGGGGAAATATCAACATGCAACTGGACTGATTAAAAACAAATTAAAACCCTTCCAAGTTTGTACCAGATAAGAAAAAGCATTGTTCACAGGGTGCAAACAATTGTACACCAAATGATAAAGGCAAGCTGCCTATCAGAGCAAGGATGGATAGTAGATACCCAACTTAAAAACTGCAGTTTTGGTTCTGGGAATGATGTTAGAAACATTAAGATTAGGCTGCCTGCAAAGCAGAAAGGAAGAATTGCTTTGGGGAACTAACCCCAGGAGATGAGGCTGCATGAGGGGAATCCAAACACTGGAACAAATGCATGGCCTTTTTCTTGAACTGGACAGATGCTGTCAAGTCAACACCCATTTCCAACTGCCCTTGTGGCTGCTGTCCCTCACTACTCTATGCCTGAACTTATGTCAGGAAGTGGAAACTAAAAGGGAAACAGAGCTAATGTAGTAAAACAAATTGAGATTTTATTTTGGTGGGGGGGGGGTGAAAGGAAATAGAAGGGGAAATTGGTAAATAGGGATTACTTTCAAAAAGGGGTTGCTGATTGAGGGGGAGGGGAATCCTGACAGGAAATCAATGTTTGGAGGTAAAATAGATTAGTTTTTCTCCAGATTTCACCAATCAGTTAAGTCAAATGATTAAACTGGAAAATACATGTCACACTTATCAGTGCACACTTGAAACATAAAATGCACCCATCTCTTCACATTTCCCATGCCACTTTAAACCTTTGCCTGCAATATTTAGTGTGGATATTATGACAACAGAGCTAAATACAGGTATCCCAGAATTTATACATCTAGTCCTCCAGCTGTATAATTTTCCCATCTATCTATGAACATATTTTTTGAGATTTTTGTATTGGTCCCTACAATTTCATTGCTTGATAAATCTGAGAAAAATTGTAAGAGGATGTAAACTTACAAACAACATTTTATCCATTATCTAATAGAGCTGCCTTTTAGGACAAAGTTGGGTCAGAAGTTGTTACTGGCTGGAGAAATTTAAGGGCACTCTGGTGTCCAGTTATGCTGCAAGCAACTTGCTGCTCTGTCAGTCTCATGAATTTGCATATTATAGAATGAATCCTGTAGCAGTAAATGCTGTTACAAAAGAGCCCAAACCCCATTCTGTCTTGTGTTTCAGTTTAAGATTTGTGGAAAGTCACTTTTCTGATTCCTGCCTATTATTCCAGTATTGAGGCCCTGTATCTGCCTGTCATTTAAACCTTTTTATTTAACCATCATTTTAAGAATTAAGAATTTTAGATGTTTTAAGATTCAGTTGCATTTTCTTTCTTTAGTTTTGCTGAATTTGAATGTTAATTATTGCTTTGTTATTTATTGTTTTAATTATTGTACTACCATTACTTAGTATTATCGATTGTAATTTTATTATTATTACTGCTTTTAATTACTGTAAACCATCCTAATGCTTTAAATAAATAAATATTTCGGTACTGAGGCTGTGTATTGTAGAGCCTGCTTTTGAACCGACTCACAGCATTCGACTCACAGCGTTCTACCCACTCCAAAGTACCCAAAACCCAAAATCTTCAACCTGCATTTTTCCTTCTGTCTAAACATGATGTCTGGAGCCACCCAGTGGCCATTTCTAAACCAGCCCATAGTGTCCTTCTAAGTTTATTGCCACATTTGTGTTAAAATCAGCTGATCCTTGTTTTCATCTGAACAAGTGTGCCATCTGTTTCACTGGAAAAACGGTTATGAAAACATGGAAAGACATTTCCAGGAGCAACCTGAAACAGAGTATTTGGCTTAGCAAAATAGTTATTCCAATAACTAAATGCAAATTTCCCAGCATCCATGAACTAGCCTTGCTTCTCCAAAGCTATTGAGCAAGAGGAGCATAAAGGACTATTGTCAGCTTTTGAGGAAGTGTGCAGGTGGCACGACTGCTTCGGGAATGTAAACCTTGGCAAATAGGCTTCTTTGACTGTAAATAACACTTTCAGTAAAGTTAAATGTACTTTTTGGCCTGTGGAAGCATTCCAAATGACCAGTTTCTTCAACAAATTATGGAGGAAGAAGCAAAACCCTAAATAGCTAAGTTTATGCTATATTAAACTTCAATCCCACAGTTCCTGGAAAAGAAACTAGTTACTGGAAGAACCGGCAAACCAAACCTGCTGTTTTAATTTTGCAACAGACGTGCTGCTGTAGTACCTAAAGGTAGGCAAAACCACTGGTTATTTTTTGAGCCTTGACACAAGAATCAAGAGGTAAGCATGGGAGTCTAGTAATTATGATTACAATGTGAACAAGGGGGTGGACTGCCCTCAGGAGGCTGGGGTCATCCAGCAACCTGGGCTGACCAATGTTAAACATATGTACACAAGAAGGATTTCTGTTAAAGAACAGGGAATGTCAGCAACGTTACTCCTTTGCATAAGAAATTGCTTTGCTCTCACTCAACATTCCTATTTTTTTCTTTCTGAACAAGCTATGCACAATAGCTTTGAACAGAAGTTGGAAAGTCCTGTATACTTCCATTCTAGATCATTTTTTTCTTTCAGAAAAATGTAAAAACATGTCTTTTGGGGCAACCTACACAGGAGATTTATGATGTAACTATTCTAGAAGAGCATGTAGTTTTCCTATGAAAGAACAAGAACTGGATTATTTTTAAATATTTGGAATTAACCACAAGCAGTAAAATGTATTATCTGATTTCCTCTTCCTTAAGATGCAGATGATTTGTTGTATAATTTTCCTCAACAGACAATCCTGAACTGCCTGGGCATACAATGGCATGGGAAACCATAATGTATGTGAAATAGAGGGTTTTGGGTAGATACCATCATGGTCATGGTGTCAAAATATTGCAATCAGCACTGGAATCACCCATGCTTTAGACAGCAGTTATTTATTTATTAGATTTATATCACCCCATTAGCCAAAAGGACTTTCTCAGTTAGATGTAGGGCCTTAAAAAACAACAACAAAAAACAAGGATTTAGGCAGGTCAAAACATCGGGAACCAGGGTACTTTCTTGCCCAAAGTATCCCATCTAGCTCTTCCTAAAACTATTTCCTCATGTGTGTGCAAGCGCAATAACTAACACTAACAAATCCCTGTTTCTGCCAGCTGCCAAAGTAGCTCAGGTCGTGGGAAAGAGTGGAAAAGTTGGGGGAGTTGGACCTGTAAGTTGCAGAGGATGCTCAAAGCCTGGAGGATCTCACTGTGAAGTGGGGAAAGGGCACAATCCCTCTTTCATGAGCAAAGACTGCTTACAACTTTGTTTTCTTTTGGCAGCTGCCAAAATAAAGCTGAGGTTATTTTTTTTAAACTATGTGGAACCTCCCTGGGCCAAGGCCCACAATGGGTACCTGTTGTGCTTTGACAGTAGGTATTTCCCAGGTGAAGCTTTCCATATTGGACTTCTGGAGTTTGTAGTAGGTACATGTCCTGCTAGAACACTTTATTTAAAACAAGATTAAAAATATTGTACATGCTTAGAGTGCAGACTTTTTAAAATGAGGGATGCAAAGAGAGAGAAATGTGACAACCTTCCTTATATTTGTTCATAATATAAAACATTTTCTATTGTGAAGGCCTTATGGATAATTGCAGCTATGTGCTGCTCAATTTCCATGGGATTATTCCTGCCATTACAAGCCAGGGGCGCACGTTTGTTCATAACTATTATCAAAAAGTTCTGTTAAGTTCCAAAGGGGGGGGGGTCAAATAGCTTTACAATTAAGTTCTGTATTTAGGATTCCTGCACTAGGAATGCAATTAGGAAAAGTACATTCAAGTTCTACAGCTAGGAAAAGGAAACCAAATGCACAGTTACAAGATGGTGGATACTTGGCTCAACAATACAAGATCACAAGCTGAATATGAAACTGTAGATAACAAGCTGCACATGAGCCAACAGTGCGCTATGGCTGCAAAAAAGCAAATGCTATTTTAGGCGGCATTAACAGAAGTAAAGTTTCCAAACCTTGGGAGATACTGGCTCCCTTCTCTTTCAGCATTAGTTACACCCCATCTGAGTATTGTGTCCAGTTCTGGGCTCAGCACTTCAAGAAAGATGCAGAAAAAGTTCAGAGGAGGGTAACAAGGATAATCTGGGGACTGAAAACAAAGCCTTAAGTGGGCAGATTGAAAGAACTGGGCAGGTTTAGCCTTCAGAACAGAAGACTGAAGGGAGATATGATAGTTCTTTTCAAATACCTGAAAGTCTGTCATACAAAAGAGGTACAGGATCTCTTCTCAATCATCCTAGAGTGCAAAACATGGACTAATGGGCTTAAGTTAACAGGAAGGCAGATTCCAGCTGGACATCAGGAAAAAAAAATTCTGACTCTTAGAGCAGTTTGGTAATGAAACCTGTTACCTGGGAAGGTTGTGGGCTCTCCCACGTCAGAGGCATTCAAGAGGCAGCTGGACAGCCATCTGTCAAGGATGTTTCAGCTTAACAGGGAGCAGGGAATTGGACTCGATAGCCTTATAGGCCCCTTCAAATTCTTCTATTCTATGTTTCTGTGATAAGACAAGCTCCTTGAGTGTTCAAAGGTTAGTTAATCTATAATAGTTCAAGCTACCTTATAGTTTCTCAAGAGCCAAATTAGATATTATAGGTGGAAGTTCTTCTCTGTGTAATTATGTAGCATGTGGGCACCTAACTTGCTTCAATTACTTTGAAATAAATGCAGCACCCCCATACTAGATCAGGAACACTACACACACGACTGGGCCTATTTCTCCCAAAATTCAACATTCCATGGTGGATATTTTGGACTCTGAATCTGCACTGGAAGAACAGGAGTGGTCAGGAAACTTAGCTGAAAAGTCAAGGTTAATGATCTTTGAGATAATCTGGGCAGTTGGTGAGAACCAGGCACCCTCTGGTTCAGGGAGAGCCACTGCTGAACAGGTGGGTTGGAGGAAGAGGAGTGTGACTTTCCCAGCCCTGTGGCCCAACAGCATACAGTCCAATTAAGTATCATCCCATGATCACATTGTCTGGCCTACAAACAGTGTAAACACTGAGAAGCACAAAGTTTCCAAAAATATTATTTTTAAAGAGGAAATCTCTTTTAGGAAGAATACCCAAAATGAGGACTGAGCATGCTCAGCAGGCATGGACTATTGACTGGGAGGGAAAGGGAAGATGGGATGGGTACCTGAAAGGCAGCATGGCTGAAACAGAGCTCCGGAGCAGTCCGCACTGCAACATTTTATTGCAGGTTTGTATCACGTCAGTCTTACAGGATTAGGAGAAAGAGGAACAGTGGTGGGTGAACTGCCAACCTCCTAACCCCCATGGGATAAGCTTGGGAGGAAAAATAAGTGTACCACTTCAAGGGCCAGTGTCTTTTCTCCTTCCCCATACTGGGAATCCCATGACATGCCTCTGAAATGCTTCCTTTTCACCCTTTCCATGGTTAGAGAACCAATGCGTCCTCCGGCCTTTGGAAAGCCCTCCAGGGACCATGGCCCAGTTCATCGCAAGGTTGCTGGGACACACAATGAAACCCCAAATGGCCAAATAAAGGAAATGTGGCAAGCACACATTTTCTGTCTCTAAATAAAATGTTCAGGGTTGAAAATAGAATGATAACAATGTTGTTTTCCTAAAATAGCCATTCCTGTCTTATTACAGCATTTATAGAGGAAATAAAGAGCTTGATAAATTGTGACTTCTTCCAGGATATAGTCTGGGCAGCATTCAACAAAATTCTCTGACTTTAATGATACAGTTAGTCTCCCAAATTTTGTAAAGAAATGCAAGGCTGGATATACTTGTTTGCTCAGAAACAGCCTAACTGTAATCAAAATATCGATTACATGCAATCAAGCCTACAAACTGTCTATGTAGGAAATCTGGAGCAATCACAATGTGCACACACTGGTGCTATGTTCCATCTCTCCCACATTCTGTTTACAGCCTTACTTTAGCAGTGGGGAAAATGCAAATGTAATAGAAGTGTAGTACACAAGGGGCAGGTTGTCATGCCACTAAAACCTGTTGCAGTGATTTGTCAAGGGGCTTGGTGGTTCTGAGCAGTGTATGCTGAGCCTGACAGTTGATCAGAGTCCTTGTAGGTGCTTTGCTGCCCTCCCTCCCTCCCTTTCCTTCCAGGGACACTGCGGGAACAACAACTTCCTCTTCTCTTCCTGCCAGGATGCCAAACCACTTTCATGCATTCACTCCAGCTTTTTGGCCTTTTGTTTTGTTTTGTTTTTGGAGATTGCAAAAACTGGCTTCATTGCTGGCTTTACTGATCCATTTGGGCACCCACAAGCTGGTCCTTCAAGGTGCCCTAGCAGTACCTTGAAGGGACTCCCTGTGACTATTCAGGGTGTGTGTGTAAGTTGTCAGGCCACAGAAACCTGAAGATCATTTAGTTCAGCCAATTTAACTCAGAAATTAAGAGAGACATTGGCTATAACAAGATCATCAAGTGGCACAAGCAAACAGTGAGTGAATAAGACCTACAAGTCAAAAGTTGGATAACAGTCCAGAAATTAGTTTTGTATAAATTTATGCAAGCGAACTGTGATTTCTATAGTCCAAAGCAGCAGGTTATTTGGTAGAAAGCTGCTTCTTGCCTCAAATATGATGATCATTTACACTCTGAGAATGAAAGCACACCTTCCATGGTGGTGACTTAGTGGATAAAGTGCAAGTTATGGGAACTACGGGGGAAACTCAACATACTTGAATTCTTGATTTTAAGGAAAGCAAAAATGGGGTGTAGCCATATACTTACTCTAGATTTTGGGAAACCTGACTTTAATAAACTCATGACAATAAGGATAGTCCTGTGGTGAGTAATCGTGCAGAAAAATTGGCTTCATGATAAAAGGTAATCTTAAAGGCACAATTACCATTGCAACAAAAAAGAAAAGATAGAAGATGACAGAAGAAACCAGTATTGAAACGAGTGGAGCTGATCATCGCTCCTGCCAGGCATCCCAGAGTCAGCAGGATGGGATTCTGAAGGGGAAAGGGACCTTGAGACAGGGATGGGAGTTTTGGGGGACCCAACAAAAGCTCAGGCCTCTGAAGCACCCTCAAGACCTCTGTCCACAGGCTCCCAAGTTGATCAGGAGAGTGGGGACGCTTTGGAAGGGATAGGAGGGATCAGAGGAGAGGAGGAGAAGGACAAGCCCTTGCTGTGCCCAGGCCCTGGCCCCATGGCATTTACTTATTTATATTTCCCTTTCAAAGGGATCAAGGCGGCTTACAATGAAAAGTATAAATACATCCACTAATAAATAAACAATTAAATACCCTACAATAAAATATAAAAACCCTATATTAACAGCATAACAAGACAGTGAATGGGAGGGCAGGATCAATTATTTTAAGTTATTAAAAAGGAATCTATTTGCCTGGCACTGAAATAATAAGAGACAGTGCCAGGTGGACACCCCTAGGGAGACTATTCCAAAGGTAGGGAGTAGCTACCCTTCCTCTATTTGCCATCCCTCTCACCTCTTTCAAGGATAGCAATTGCGTGGAAGCTCTTGTATATCCAAATGCACTGAATTTTGATACGATTGTGAGATATGATGATATTTTGGATAATGATGGAGGACTGAAATTGAATCAAGAAATACAAGAACAAGGAATTAATATTTCTTGGTGGCACAAGGTTCAAATGCAATCCAGATATGCTAAAGACTATAGAATGTGGGGCTTTTATAAGGAGTTAACAGCATTTGACCACGTGATTCTTAAATCAGATGAGAAAATGATTAAAAGATTGCATAACTTTCTTCGGGATAGGAGAATGGAAGATGAACAGGTTAAGGAAACTATGATAACGTGGGCACAAAATTTTGGATATAATATTGAGTTAGAGAAATGGCAAAAGCTGTGGGAAAGAAATATTAAAGTAACATTAGCAACCTCATACAAAGAAAAGCTGTATAAAATGTTTTATAGATAGTATTTGTCACCAAACAGGTTAGCTAAGATGTTTTCAAATATGTCAAATGGATGTTGGAAATGTAAACACAAACCGGGTACTTTTTATCATATGTGGTGGACCTGTGATAAGGCAAAAAAGTATTGGATTAAAATACACAAATGGCTTGAGGAAATGTTACAAAAACCTCTAACATTTAAACCTGAAGTTTTCTTATTAGGCATTGTACCTGATGATGTTG
>NW_025335798.1:12012795-12032188 GCF_004798865.1 Varanus komodoensis | reverse complement strand
CTTGAGGAAATGTTACAAAAAACCTCTAACATTTAAACCTGAAGTTTTCTTATTAGGCATTGTACCTGATGATGTTGGTAAACAAGCAATGTATTTGATTCTACATGTAACTACTGCGGCGAGGATTGCATTTGCCCAACATTGGAAGAGTGAAGAGCCACCTACCGATGAACTGATTCTAAAAAAGATCTTGGACTGTGCAGAAATGGACAGATTGACTTTGTCTCTGAAGGAGAAAGAAGATACAGACTTCTATCAAATCTGGGACTCTTATTATTGGCTAGAGAAACGGGACTATGCATAGATTTAAATATGTTTATAGTTTAACATAAAAAGAAAAAATGTGGGGGGCTGACCCAGGAGGTCTGATGTTTTTGATGATTAATGACTTTTTAGTTCCTTTTTTGTTAGGTCTATTAAGATTTAAACTTATTCAAAAAGAAAAAAGAAAAAAAGGATGGCAATTGCAGAAGGGCCTCCTGACTGGCAGGCACATATGGGAGGAGGCGGTCCTTCAGGCAGCTGGGCCCTAAGCTACTTAGGACTTTATGTCAAAACAAGCACCTTGAATTGGGCCTGGGCAGCAACTGGTAGCCAGTGCAATTCTTTCAGCACTGCAGTGATGTGCACCCTAAAAGGCACACCCATTACCATTTTTGCTGCTCAATTTTGTACCAGTTGCAATTTCCGGACTGCCTTCATGGGCAGCCCCATGTAGAGCACATTGCAGTAATCTATCCTGGGCGTTACCAGGGTATGGGTGACTATTTTCAGCCTCTGTCCATCCAGGTAGGGGCTCAGTTAGTAGATATGACATAGTTGTAAGAAGGCACACCTGAACACCAAGTCCACCTGTGCTTCCAAGGACAAACCCGGGTCCAGCAGCACCCCCAAACTACAAACCTTGTCCTTGAGGGGAAGTGTGACCCCATCAAGGACAGGGAAATGCCCCTCCCTCCATTCTGTCCGGCAGACCCCCTGTTAACAGCACCTCTGTTTTCTCTGGATTAAATTCAGTTTCACACATGGGGCCAGGAGGAATGAACTACCCAGTTAGAGGGCTCGCATCAATCCTATCACCTGGACCTACAACCACAGAGGCCCCCTGAGGATGAAGCCCCTGAGTCACTGAAAGGAAAGGGTCGGGGAGAAATCCTTAGTTTGGGTTCAACAGTCATTCCTGTTTGTGTAGAGGCTTGTCTTCCAGCTTACTAGGTTGCTTGGAGGGTTACTTTGTCTGCAGCTGTGAAGTGCCAATAAACAATCTGTTTGGCAAAGAGATCTGGAGCTTTGGGGCAAGAATGGGAAGACTGCGTTCACAACAAATATAACTCCACAAAAAGCTCCACAGAAAGCTGACTGAAAAGCAAAAACAGGACATGAATAGGAAGTGGAAGGAAGACTAGGCTCCAGAGAAGCGTACAAACAGCTGGCACATAAGTACAGAAAGGCTAAAGCTGAAAATGAGCTGAAGTTAACAAGGGATGCCAAAAGCAAGAAAAAAAGCTTTTTTTCAGGTATGTGCATAGTCAAAGACAGAGAAAAGAAATGGTGGTTCAACTTCTCACTGAGGAGGGCAAATTGATAACAGATGACAAAGAGAAGGCTGAAGTACTCAACTCCTGGTTTGGTTCAGTCTTCTCCTAAAAGCAGGTTTATGACACTCCTGGCAGAAATGAAGTACAAACTGTGAAGGGTCAGGATTGAAGCTTGAGATTCATAACAAATAGTCTAGGGACATCTAATTTCATCAAATGTGTTCACATCTCTAGAGACTGATGAACTGCATCCTAGAGTAATAAAGGAGCTGGTGGAAGAACTCTCAGAATCACTATTATCTTTCAGAAATCATGTTATCTGTACCTTCAAAAAGGGCAAAAAGGAGGATTTTGGGAAGAAGAGATCAGTTACCGGACATCAATCCCTGGGAAAATTCTGGAGCAGATAATAAAGAAGTCAGTCTGTGAGCAACTAGAAGTAATTACTAGAAGCCACCATGGATTTACCAGGAGCAATGCTTTCCAGACTAAATTGATCTCATGTTTTGATTGGATGACTTCCCTTGTGGGCTGTGGACATAATATAGCTTGACTTGAGTAATGCTTTTGAAAAAGTTTCCTGTGACATTCTGATCAGCAAACTGGCTAAAAGTGGGCTTGATGGAACAACTATCAGGTGGATCCAGAGATGGCTGCAGAATCAAAGAGCTCTTCTGAATGACATCTCCTCAGACAGGGGAGAGATAATGAGTGAGTAATCACAGGGCTCAGTCCTGGGACCAGTGCTCTTCAATGCTTTTATGAATGACTTGTATAAAAAGGTGCAGGGAATGCTGATCAAATTTGCACATGACAGAAAATTGGATGGGATGGCTGATACTCTGGCAGACAGAAACAAAATTCAAAGTGATCTTGATAGGTTGGACCACTGGGCTGAAAGCAAGAGAATGAAACTCAGTGGGGACAAGTGCCAAGTTCTACAGCTAGGGAAAGGGAACCAAATGCACAATTACAACATGGGAGGTACTTGGTTCAACAATACTAGAAGTGAGAAACATCTTGGAATTATTGAAGAGCACAAGTTGAATATGAGCCAACAGTGTGATGTGGCTGCAAAAAAGCAAAGGTTACTTTGGAATGTTAACAGAAGCAGAGCTTCCAAAGTTACTAGTTCCCCTCTATTCAGCACTAGGCTCGATCTTGAATATTATGATAGTGTCCAGTTCTGGGCTCCACACTTTGAGAAAGATGTCAACAATCTAGAAAAAGTTCTGAGGATGGCAACAAAGATGACTCACAGTATGGAAACAAAGTCCTATGTGGACAGAAAGAACTCAACAAGTTTAGTCTGAAGAAGAAAATACTGAGGGGAGATAGGTTAGCTCTTTTCCAATATTTGAAAGTCTTTCCAAATATGGAACGGAGGGCCTGCATCTCTTATCAGCAGGGCTTTTTTCGTCATAGAACACACCGGAACGGGTTCCGGCACCTTTTTTTCCAATGGATTTTACGAAGTGATTTTGAATCGCCTGTCAGGCATAGCAGATCAGCAGCAAACATCATTAACATAGTGCCTGCGGGCTGCTTTTGTGGCTGTGCTGATAGTGAGTGAGTGCTTACTGCCAGCGGCGACCATTATGTTTATGTATGTGTAGAGTGACTGGCTTTATGTGCATGTAGAGTGACTGGCTTTACACTAAAAATATTTTTTAGTGTAAAAGTGTGACCCCAAGATGTGAGTTCTGGCACTTTTTTTTTTTTTTTTTTACAAAGAAAGCACTGCTTATCAGTCATACCAGAGTACAAGGCATGGAATAATGGGCTCAAGTTACAGGAAGGCAAATTCTGACTGGACATCAGGACAAACCTCCTAACTCTTAGAGCAGTGCAGCAATGAAACCAATTCCCTAGGGAGGTTGTGGGCTCTGCCACACTGGAGGCATCCAAGAAATCAGTTGGACAGCCATCTCTCAGGAAAGCTTTAACTTGGAGTCCTGCATTAGGCAGGAGGTTTTCCTTTATGATCTTACTAGCTCCTTCCAGTTTTCTATGATTCTATGAACTGGCCATGGAACAGTCTCAAGAGGAGTTTTTTCTGCTGCTGAAATGCATCCCACCTATAAAACTTCTTACATTCAATTAAATGGAAACAGGGATGGGGAAGGAAAAGCAGACCACCTCCGTTTCTATTTTTAATGATCTGACATAAGATTTGTCAGTACTCAGATCCTAAACTTTGATCCAATTCAGGAACAAAGTGTATCATTTTCTTTAACAATAAAAAGATTTGTTTATTAAAAAAAACTAAATATAAGAATACCTACAAAGTCTACGAGTAAAATATATTTAATATTACAAATTCTCATTTGTAGATTCTAAACTGATTTTGCATAAATTTTGCTTTTCTATTACAGAATAATCAGATTAATTAATAATTGTGGAGATGAATAGGTATGCCAAAATCACATAAGACTGCAATTCTAATATTCCAAGTTCATGTTTGTTATAATACTATTTAGAGTAACATTAGAGATGAATTTGATCTGGGTAGGAAAATAACATAGGTTGTCTTTCATCCATGCATCCCTTTGCTATTTCCTATTTCCTTGAACAAGTTTAATAAAATAGTACTTAAAGTTCCATTCTCCCAGAAAAGACTGATATAAAATAATTTATTTCCTGTCACATGATCCATGGAGCAGTACAGACAGAACTACAGTCATATACTGTACATTCTTTTCTTTTCCAGCGGTGCCACATCAAGTTGTCGTGGTTCATTTATGGACATTATAGGACGTATGCCACAGGGACTTGCAAACCTAGTGTCACAGAACCCTAACATAGACCAGCTCTCTTTTTAAACCCCTTGCTTTATTTGCGTCTGGGCTGGATTTCACTCCTGACTTGTCTAATTTATTTAGTCAAATGTGAGTACACTCAGTGGTATTTTAGGCCAATTCAAGTCAAGCTGGAAAATTAATTCCTGCCATACTATCCCTATTCTGAAGCCACTTCACAGTACATGGCAGGTTTCCTGCCTGTGTGAGCCACGGTTGCCAGACAAGTAGGGTTTTCATGTGCATAACATTATGTTGCTGTTCTTAGGCTTAATTCTCACTGAGCTTTGGGCTATGCCACTTGAGTCCAAGAATGCTCTGCTATTGCAGGGGACGGGAGGGAATCCCTGTACACAGCAAAGTAGTACGTTGGGTGGAAAGTTATCTAGAAGCATCAATGTGCAGCGATGCGTGCTCCTATTTTGTATGAGAGAGCATTCAGTCATGTGACTGAATGCTTAGCCGGACTGTGAAGTGGGGCAGCCCAGACCTAAGTTGAGCACATCAGTGAGGACTAGTAAGTAGCACCATGCAGACTTCCATGATGTCTTGACCCACACTTTTATGTCAGCATTTAAGGAATTCCTTTATGCAGTCGAATCTTTGGTTTCTAACAATGTGAACCAAGAGTGCCCTCTTGTGGTAAGAATGAGCAACAACATGTTTGGTGGCCAATAACTCACAAAACAGGGTGGGGCAGTGTGGCCTTTCAGACATTGTCAGCATACCAGTGAGCACAGATGGGAATTGTAGTCCAGCATCATCTGGAGGGCCACACCTCTCCAAGCACTTTGTAAAAAAAGCATAAAGTGGTGTGACAAAGACTTTTTTTCCCTAAGAATGTACACATTTCATTTGTTGCACTGTCCTGAAATGCACACAGTCCGCTTCTTGGAGAGAAATGCAGGATGAGTGCAGTGTGCATGCCACAAATAACCTTTCACAGAGAAAAACCATCAACATGCCAAAAACCTTCTTCTGTCCTTCCTCTAGTGATGCCAGTCAGAAAGGAACTGGGAAAATGGTGGGAACTAGGAAAATCTTCTGGACAAGAGGCCCCACACAGGTGCAGAGCCCATTGGTGTGATGCACAGAGAGCACAAAGAGGAACTTTCCAATCACAAAAGGCAAAATTTTTAATAAAATGCAGGCAAAGTTGGTCTCTGTTCATCTCATATTTCAGCTGTTTACTGAGAACCCAAAGAGTTTCATACAAGGGGAAAGACATAGGTGCATCATTCTCTATATCAGTTCTCCTTTCAAGGAAGGGAACACCTGAATACACTCCTCATGGGATAACAATTTCTCGTATCTTAATTCTGTGAACACATATCTGCCACTCCAGAGAAAGGGAATCCAGCAGTTTATTTAGCTCTAGTGGAGTGCCTTATCCTGCCATTCAGAGTCATGCAGCCAGTTTCATTCCACTTGTGGTTCCAGCCCTTTTTCATACTCCTCTGTATTTCTTGACTTTGCTCCTAGGTCTTGTTCACCTACACTCACTTATAAAAGAGCCTCCTAGGGTCCATCAGCTGTCTGGTTCTTGGCTAGCCTTCTATACAGAACTACAGCTAGGTGTCTGCCTTTTCATTTCCAGAGTTCATAGCTTTGGGGGCTCTAGCATCCATTACTACATCTGAAACTTCACAAGGTGGGAGGATTTAGGAACATTTTTCCCACACCACTTGCTTCTGCAAGATTCTGACCTAGCCACTTAAATTCAAGTCATCATAGCCTCAAGGCTAGACTTTCCACTAGACTGCCCTTCATAATTTTTTCAGATGCTGCAGTTGCAGCAGAATGCAAAATTAATACAGAATACATATTACTTCAGTGCTCCAACTTCTGGGCACAGCTGAGGCTGCTGGTAAAGTATTAAATGATCTGATATGGCTTATTTTATGCCCAAGCCATCTGTATTCCAGTGTTTACAACCGGTTTTATGGATACTGCGTTGATATAGAAGGTTTTCCTAATGGATACAAGCCAAAGTCTGGACCTGTAGTAAGACTTCTTTGTCTTGTCTTTTCATGGGGAGAGGAGATGATATTCACAGCTGAAATCTATTTTCTATGAGGAGACTGGAAGGGAACACTGTCAGTCACAGATGTTCTACCGGACATGACCGTTGGAGATATTCTACCCCCTGCGCTCTGAATTCTCCCTGAGGAATGTACAGGCCTTTTAAGGATGAGCTGGGATTTTTTTTTTTTCTTTTCTCAAGTAGAAAGGGAAAATGGCTGTGAACTCAGGACCAGATACCTTGCTATAAGCATGATAGAGTGGTAAAACTGATGTAAACTCTGTGTTGGACTGCAGCAACAGAGATTTATAAAACAAACAAAATCCTATGCTAGGAGTTATAGGACCTTTTCCATCTAAATATGCAAAGGAGTGTGCCCTCCGTGTTTTACAGGCAAGACTTTCATTATGTGCAGTCTGCCATTATCATTATTGCATTGCATTTATATCCCACTTTTTTCCACTTGTGAGGAACCCATGGTAGCTTGCATAGCTCTATTCGTACCCTCAGAGCATCATTCCTGTGAGATGGGTTAGGCTGAGAGTGAGCACTGGCCCAAAGTCACCCAGTGAGCATCATGGCCACAGGGGAACTAGGTCCCCAGTGCAAGCCTCTAACTACTATACCATACAAGCTCAGTGTTCCTCTCTGTCTGTTTTCCTGCAAGAGGACCTTTGTTTTTCATTGCTTTGACTTTTTGAAAAGGTGCTTGTCTTTCCATCCTTGCCCAAAGTTTTAGCTGGGCTATTCACTTTGTTTTCATATTGCTTTTAAAGCACCTGATCAAACATTTTAAACAGCGGTTTGATTAAACATTTGTTTTCTGCTTTATACTTTATGTCCCACCTCCTCCTTTTTTAGACTTTGACATCTACTTTGATAGGAGAAGGTGATTTTGTGATAGACACAAGGAACAGCCGATCAGTGCTGCTCCAACAAATTGTCAGACTCCTTGTCTTTCCAAGCTCAGGTAGAACTTTTTGAAGGAGGAGAATTTGGATTCTCCCCCCAAAAAAGACATGGGAAGTCTGAGGAGTCCTGTTGTAGGAATGCCCTGCCTGCTATCAGTTCTTTTTCTCACTGTTCAGTTCTCCAAAGCACAGGTGGCAACAGACCAGGTGGGATGCTGGGAATCATTGGACTGGCTGCCTGGCTGCCAGAAGATCCCCAGGAGAAAGGTCTGCATGAGAGCAGAAAGACCCAGCTGTAGTCACAGAAAAAGCAGACTCAGCTGCAAGTGAGGAATCAGGGCTGGCAAGTATGTACTGGCATATAAGGTGACTCGCATATAAGACGACATCAATATTTTGGGCTATTTATACATGTTGGGCATATAAGACAGCCCTCAATTTTTGCTTTGCTATTTTTGGTTTCAAGGGTCATCTTATACTCCAGTATATATGGGAAGTCTCTTTGCTGGGTTAACATTTCTCAGAACTTCCTGTGTGCTCAGGACAGGGAGTTATGTGCTGATCGGGCCAGCAAATGCAAGCGTGAATTCTGCTTCCACAAGAAAAGCAGATGCATCACCCACCTCCCATCAAGTTCATAAATGTAGAAAGATAAGTATGTGCATCAGAAATACAGAGATCTTGGCTGTCCAATAGTCTGACTGCTGAAATTATGCCCACCTCTATGCCCTCCCAGTTTATCTTTGCTAAGGAGAGCTAAGAAGAGGAAAGAATCAGTATTGTTGCTTTACTGCCTACCTTTTCCTGAAGGGAAGAAGCAGTCCATCTCCACGCTACTCCGGGAATGGGAAATGCAAAGTGCACTGCTGGGGACCAGGCCTTCCTGAGGAGGACTCCGCTCTGTGGTCCGCACCAGGCACCAGCCTGGCCTTTCGCTCGGCCTTTCTAGTAGCTCCACAGTTTGTCCCACCTGGATACTCAGCTCACTACTGTGGCTGGCAATAAAATCTTGTAGCACCACGGTGAGTTCACATCCTCCAGACAGCTGTGGGGGGAGGGGAATTGGGAGTGGAAAACACAGGAGAGTCACTTCTCACAGGAAATAATGGTAATTGGTATTGTTGCATTAGACCGCAATAACCCCAATCTTGGCTCCATTTTACTGTGCCCATTGTGACTCTTAGGAATCTTTGGGCACAGTACTCGGCATGTTTAGTCTAAAACAAAACAAAACAAAAAGTACTCTGCATTTTTAGACAAAAAAGACATTTTTAGACAAAAAGATTGTACCACTCCCAGCATTCACCAATCACACTTTTTCTTACTAAACATGTGGATGACAGCAGCCTTAACAAATTACTTTCTCAATAAAAACTGGTCTGCTATAGCTTGCTCTCTTACTTTGCACATCCTAGAATCTCTAGGTTCTACCTCAACGGATCACTTGTTTTTCAAAAGTTCAGTGATGGCTCTGCCTGAAGCATAGGCAGACTGAGGGACAAAGTAGGTGCAACATGGGAATGCTGTGCTCAGGACCTCAGAGTTTTAAAAAACCCAACCAACAACCCCCCCACCCCACACACACACACAATATTATATAACAGTTATGGGAAGATCCAGCTGTGACTGTAGCATGGGCACGTGATGCCAGCCCTTCCCTCATTCATCCACATGGTTTTCCCAGTCAGCTGTGCTCTGCAGCTGCTCTTTGCCCTGCGAGCAAATGCTTGGAGGTGTCATAGAAAGACCTGTGCATTTCATCCTGGGGCTCAGATAGCAACTCTGAGGGGAGCACAGAATGAGGGGAGAAAGGGTTCGCTCACCCTCCCGCAGAACTGTTGCCCTGACTGGGTTTGCAACATAAACATAAACCTATTAATACACACACACAAAAGTCTATCCATTTTCATGGTTTTTAAGCACAAAGAGATGATAATGGACTTCACGTATCAGATACAGTTTGGTTTTAAAAGTTAGTGGAAGGGCTTACAGTGCTATTTGTTAAAGCCAAGCAGGCTTCTTAATCTGTCCACTAGTCCGATGGAAGACTATAAGGAACAAAAGTGTCTTGCTGAAAAACTATGCCTGGAGAAGCCCTTTGTCTGTGATTATGCAGCTGTTACCAAGACAGCCATTACCTTGGGTTATGATTTATGCCTGCATAATTTACCTTCAAGAGTCCATCACTTTCTGTTTCCTGGAAAAGGACAGTTTATTACAGGATCACTAGTTTTAAAGTGATGGAGCTTATGAAGCATCTTCTACTTCCCTTGGGAGAGAGACAATGATTATTATCATCACTGTTAGCTAAAGACTGCCATCAGCGTAAATGGTGCATTACAGAATTAATAAAGCAGACACTTACATCAAGAGTTTACCATCCAGGAATGAGGTAAAGGGATAAAAGAGCAGAGCAGCACTGGAAAAAGCAAGTTGAGAAACACAACTACTGACACAAATAATCTGTCCAAGACTATCTGTGACTGTAATACAGGTAATGGTAAGAGGATAATTATGTATGTTAATGATTCAATGTTTTGTTCCACCCCCTCCTCATCTTTCGAACAGAACAGAACATTGATCCCAATCTGCCAACAGACTCACTAAGTGCAGAGTTTTCTACACCATAGACACTCATGCTCTTGCTGCTTCCCTCTAGAGTCAGCATATAGCCCCTCCTAGCCCTCCATTGACTAGTAACACAATTGTTGTACAGCTGTGAGGCATGTGGAATTTCCAAGAGATACAAAAAAACTGTTTCCTGATCTATCTTCATCCGAGGGTGTTTCTTCTTTCATTCAGTGAAATTGTCTGCCAAACTGCCCTTGGAATCAGTGCAGAGCACAATCTTTTGTGGTCTATCGATGCACAAACCTAATCTGCAACACTCGTTAGCATCCAGGTTTGGTTCTGTAGGTTTTACAGCTTCACAGGTTCCTCTACTGTTGGAAGCAGTTATTGAGGCTGATAATGACTCACAGTCCTTAATTTAGGGTTGGGATGAACCCTGCCAGTCCTGCAAAGCGAGCCACAGCAAGAACAAATGCTTGTGGAGCCCCAGCTGGGCCACCAGCAGCATCTCATCAGGCAAAGCTGCTCAAAGAATGGATGCAGGATGCGGAAGAGGGATGTTGTGAGAGGACCTGCCAGGCACCGTTCCTGACAACCAGTCTTTTCCCCTGTCTGGCACAGCCAGCTGTGGTGGCATCAGGTGCGCAAACGGGCACGGACTGCACAGCATGTGGGGCTCAATTCCTGGCAAGCACCCCATGAATATGGGGAGCACTTGCCAGGAGCTTGGCCTCAGAGCCAGAGCAAAGCAGACCGGAGTCCAGGGACTGATTGTCATTCACAAAAGGATCCTTTGCACATCCCTAACCTAATCTTTACTGACGCATATGTCCTTTTAAATTACCTGTTGGCTTCCTAGCAGTTAACATACGGCAAACAGAAAAGGATTTTCTGTGTCCTTTGGTAGCTAATAGACTAATATTTCAATGTAGGGAGGATAAATGCTTGCCTCCTCTAATGCATTGGAACAAGAACCTAATGACACATTCAGCATTTGAACAGTTGGGGTATAGTTGCCACTCTCAGATATATACATATACATATGCATATTAAATGCATATTTGATCTGCTCTCCTTAAAGCTTATGTATAACTCATATATTCAAATTTATGTACATATACACATATAGTATTTTAAATCCTTATGGTTTTGCTTTATTGAAATGATGGATAATTAAGTATTTTGAGGAAAAATAGAATCATACATTTATATTTTGAGAAAAATATGTTGAAACATACATATTCTAATTTATATATGTATTTGAATATGCATTTTCATGAAGCTTTAAAAAATACCTGCAGATTAACATGAAAATCTGTACATCTTATGAGCAGAGGCAAAAATGATGAGGCTAGAAATAGTTTATTTGAATCTTCCATACAGAGTACAGCAAAAAATTGTAATGCATTATAAAAGCCTTCATGCGCCTAGACTCAGCCAATTAGCTTTAGCGCTCTCTCTCTCTCTCTCTCTCTCTCTCTCATCCCATCTTTCTACTAAAATTAGTGTTCAAAGCAGAAAGCAACAATGCAGATAAAATATTACATTATGTAAACATCCACACTGGTCAAACACATTTGAAAAAAAACAGTAAGAAAGAAGCATCTATCACTTAACAGCTCTTTCAGTAAACAAATCAGCTTAACTAAAACAATCAAACTTGTCTCTAATAGTGGCAGGACAGAAGATCTTTTAAATAGTTTTGTTAAAAAACACATTTCTTAATGTAGATTCTTAAAATGTTTCTAAACATATTTTATTATAAAATGTAAATGTACTTGCCTGTTTGTTTTTAATTTCTCTGAGAATTTTAAAATGAGATAGGTATACAATGGAGAATGTAGTCTTCCAAATATCCTGGCCCAAGTCATGCAGCATTTCCCAGATCATAACCAACACTGAATTTTGCCCAGAAACAAACCAGTGGAATTGTTGCAAAAATGGGACCACATGCTCCCTATAACTGGTCCCATCAACAGTCCGGCTGCAGCATTCTGGACCAGCTGAAGTTTCTGAACATTTTTCAAGGGCAGCTCTATAAAGAGCACATTACAATAATCTAAACCAGGGGTCTCAAACTCACGGCCCGTGGGCCAATTGCCGGGATGGGTGGGGCACGGGGAAGGGGCCCTGAGGCCTTCAAAGTGCCAGCGGGACCCGGGCCGGCCTCCAGGAGCGACGCGGGATGAGCGGCCCACCCCCACCGCAGCGGTGGAATACTTGATGCGGCCCAGCCTCACCCAGACTCTACTTCCAGCGGCTCCCAGGTAAGTTGAGTTTGAGACCCCTGATCTAGTCCATTATGAATCCCACACACAGTAGCAGCTAAAAGTTACATTTTTGAAGGCTCCGTAGTACTTTCATGGTCCTAGATTCTTCTTGTTGTTTATGGCTTGCTTAGATTAAAATTGCTTAGATATATATGTATGTGTGCTGTCTGTTTTTGTTATTTGTAAATGGTTTTATGAGATTGTGTTGTTGATGTTTTTAATCTTTATAAAGCACCCTCAGAAATTTGGCTATTGGGTGGTACAGAAATGTAATACATGAAAAGAAATGGTAAAACTATCATGACTCAGTCAGAGGATTTCAACCTGATACAAATATTGTGACTTCCTGGACATAAGTTAGAGCCATGATGTCATGAATTAGGCTTATGATATATGGATAATGCAATTATTTCATTTAAAAAGTTGGAAGAATTTGGCTTAAGTTTTAAATCAACCAAAACAAGGCAGAGTGCTTGCAAGGCAAAGGACAGCCACTAGGGGTCCACGTTTGTTACTTTATGACAAAATGGGTGCCAGCGTGAAGCCACTTTATTCTGATTAGATGGCAGGAGCAGAGAGAAAGGGAGGACATGGGCTATGTTCAGTGTGATATCACTGGTATCCAACAGCATCAAATGAAACCAGCATTTATCCAGAAGTCAGAACCCACCTGTCCTTAACAGTTATAGGGCTGCAAGATATTATAAAGGGAGAGTCTCCAGATACTTCATGTAACTTTTAGAAAAGACAGCAATTTCCATTGTTAGAAAGATTCATGAAATAAAGGCAAAGTACTCCTTTCCTACTGAAGAATAAGCCCAGTCAGGTGGCAGAATTCCTACAAATCCGTACGACCAAAATTGCACGAAGAGTTTAGCATCCCCCTTTCTATTACAAACACAAATATGCTACAGTTTTATTAGAATTCTGAAAATTACAGAGGGGTTTCTGTTCTTGTCGTAAAAACAAAGTAATTCTTGCTTATAGATATGGAGAAAGCCTTGAAGAAACAGAAGCAGTGTCTGCTAAAAGCTCAGAAGGTATTCTGGAATTGAGCAAGACCTCTGTTGACCGTACATTGTACAAGATTTTGGGCACTGAACAAGATTCCCACCTACTAGTTAAAGTGCTTGGTATTTTACTGATTTCTGGATTCCCCAGTGCTTTCCTGGGAAATAACTTTCAGACAAGAAGCAGTACAGTAAACAGCCACAGACTCCCCCATCAATTATTTGTGACCCCGTGCCTCAGACAAGGACTAACATAAAAATCAATTTATGACATGGCTCCTGTCAATTGCTTATTACATTCTTAATGTTCTGAGATACAGAGACCACTTTGGGAAGGAGGACAGCACAACTGAACTCTTTGACCCTCATACTAACAAGAAACCTCTTTTAGCCTTCTCATCTTTTCTCATTTGTTAAATGTCACTCATGGTTCAGGTCAAGCTATGTCTCCATCACAATGCGGATACAACTAGACTAATTCCACTGAAGTTCACCAAGGATAGTAAGTCAACATTAGCAGAGTTCCTTGAAGAGCACTTGGAGAGTCCATTGTCATCATGAGGGTCAGGCTACACTTCCAGGCTTCCCAGAAATACCATTAAATGTTTCTTTCTATCCCTTTTTAAACAGGCTGTTAAGTATCAGACCTACCACAAGCTTGCGAACCTGAATCTCATGTTTCACTGGGCACAGCACAAGAAAAAGTAATTGTTTGGTTGTTTTATTCCAGTTTTCCAGAGCAAAGTGTAACAACAGTTTATTTCCCCCAGTAGCAAGAAAGGCATGTTATGCATGGAAGCATCTGAGAAAGAAACTACTAATGTGTGAGTTACTAGATGAAGGATAAACATGAAGACAGTGTATGATCTAAGACTCTTATAACAGCTGTCTCATTTTCCCAAAACAAGTAATGTAGTGCACATTTCGGGCAATGTCATGAATTTAGGGTCGCTGGGGGAATTGACAACACGTGCTTATATTTCCATAATCTGCCCTGTGGATTCTGCAACAAACCAGCTTTTTTAAATCGAATGAAGCCTGCAAACTGAGGGTGGTAGTTCTGGGGGAGGATTTTTTACTAGTTTTTAATGAGGGTGGTGGGGGAGGATTTCCGTAAATTTGTACTTCCATTAGTATGTATTGGCACAAGTGAGGAATATTGCTAGTCTGCATTAGTGCAAAGTATATACTTCTGCTAATGTAAATTAATGAAAGTGGAACATATTTCTCATACAGCCCTAAAATTTTGATTCCATGAATGAACAGAGAATGGAATAAAACACACCTCACTATCTGTGAGACACAGAACAGGTTTAACAAAATCCATACATCCCTCTATGAATTAGATCAATTAATATTCATAATGCTAGAATCAAACTTCCATGTTACCCAGAAACCTTTTTCAGAAGGACTAGGTATCTGATGAACACCATTTAAAAATAAATATTTTTTAACCCAACAAACAAGTGAGGTAGGTTAACTGGTTTAAAGTTTAAATGGAATTTCCATTTTCGGGGCAAGATGCCACCAGTTGCTAGGAAGCTCTTACCTTCACAGTCTGCTGAAGGGCTTTCCAGAAGCATCTGGCTGATCATTGTTGGAAACAGGATGCCTTTTACTGACTTGCTCCCAGTTAGGTGCATACCGTAAATACACTTTCCTGAGTTTAAGTTCTCTTGAACTTGACATCCTGTTTACAACAGTGGAATTGTAGTCTCAGTCTACAATCTTGAAACACTGTGATCCATATATTATATTATGCATGTTAAATGAACATCTGCAAATTTTTATATATGATTATGATAAAAGTCCAGGTCATGAAAATAAGGACAAATATTATTGTCCTTATGAGTTCCCTGAAATATTCTCGTGTCTCATATACATATAATTAATTAATTGTTATACCTTTTAAAAACACCTTTTTACTTGGCACCTCCCCATGTTTACATTCAAGTAAAAGATAAGGAAATAGTAACATTAGCCTGAGCAAGAACAAACAAGAAGTGGTAGGGTGGGGCAGGTGAGAGAGAGAAAAAGCAAGTAAGAGAAAGAAACAATATCTTACAAAAGAACAAACCTACAGAAGTGTGGGAGAAATGTCACGTTGGTACAGAGTTCAAGAGTCACAATGAACGTCATGAACAGGGAAACACAAAGTCAAACAATTTAGCATGGACAACAAAAAACGGGCTCTTCTGGACAGATGAGCTGCATGAGTGTTTTGCGAGGAAAGCCTCAGTAAACCCTGGACCTGGAATGTGCTGCCTAAACTGCTGCACTGAAGCAGGATTCGCTCTCCTCTCTCCTCCATACTGAAATGGAACAGAAGATGATGCTGGCTCTGATCACTCAGGTAATGGATGTGGACCAGCACAGGCCAAGATATTTTCACAGAAAATCTGAACTGGGAGGATAGGAAGTGCCACAGAGGGAGCTGTTCTATTGGGAAAATGTCTGCTACCAATTCTCCTCAATCTTGATTGCAAAGCATTATCCAAGTCCATCATGGCCGGCAGATTCACCATGCCTGGTGAGCAGTTGACATTTCACCAGTAAGACTTGAGCATGAAACTATAGCACAAAGTCTAAACTAAACTGTAAAAGTGGATGAATAAAAATTCTACACACAAGTGGTACTTCTCGGTTAAACAGTCATGTTTCTTTCCTCTGTAGGTCAAATCAATTTTCTTCAATACAGTCATCCAAAGGGGGAGGAATGATTAAAGGAGAAAATACCATTAACACAAACCACCCAAATCCAGAACTTTATAAACATTCAGCCTTCAGTCTGTTGTGAACAAAGTACAGGTCTTCACTGAGTACCCACACAAACTGTCATTCATGTTAGAACTGTTGTCCATCCGGTTTGGATGAACAGCGATTTTAGCCATTGTAAACATGCAAGTCATTGAGAGCTCAGGGGAATCAGAAAGGCCAATGCAAATCTACAAGAGGAGGAAAAAATGAAAGATTGAATTTTGTGTGTAGTGAATTGTCAAAACTTGTCTATGCAGCTAGGAGATTCAAATTCTTTGAGAATTTCAACTATTCTGTGATCAGAATTGTTTACTCACTTGGGTGAAAGGGGAGAAACAAGATACAATGTTCTCTGCGAAATTTACACAGTATTCCCTGCATAATTTTATGAGATATATTTTTCCCATTAAAATACACAGAAGTAGTAGTCCATTCCAAACCATGCCTAAGTTTAGTAAGGGTCTGTATATGACCAGAAAAAATCCAAATTTGGATAGTTAAACTAATTGCAGAATAAGGCCCTATAAAGCTGTCTAGGTTCACCAGAGTTAGATCTTACATAGGACATGCAGATGCTGCTAAAACAGCATCTTCGTCTAACCTCCTTTTCCAAGTAATGTGAGGAATCACCTGCCGCATGTTGTGGTAAGCATCTAGTATGGATGTGGTTGCACGAACCTATCCAAGCGCTTGTGATCCTCAGTCTGAAGAAACTGAACCTCATACAACAGAAGTGGATCATACTATGTTCTAGACAGCTGACTTGATTCAACTGCTGAAACACTGAAGTCTAAGCCCTGATGGATGCAAGTGCCTAACAACTGTATTACAGCAGGCCTCCCTTTCCTTGTGGATACTCCCCTGTGTGCAGGACTCACACATGCTGCAAGATTCTCCCCTGAAATCAGCCACAGGGAGAGCATCAGCACGGGCAGGCTGTGCCCTTGTCCACCCCCTCCCATGCCATGGCTGTAGCTCACATCACCCGGTGTCCTGCATCCCCACCCTCAGTCGCTCCTCCCTCACATCCATCCATCCATCATGCACTGAGGTGGCCTGCCCTGCCCCCCACCCTCCTCTGTAGCAGACCACACTGTGAGCGCTTCAAACATCTCCACTCATTTCCCCAGCCAGTGCTCTGCACAGGAACCACACCTGCTGCAAAACACGTCTATTTCTGCAGCATCACTACAGCTTAGTGAGGGGAAAGAGTGGCGTGGCAGAGAGAAAATGTGCCAGGTGTCAATAAACGCTAGCAATCTCTTTGGCTGGTGCCTGAGCATCGCTGCCCTGCAGCTGTGTCCACATACTGTCCCCCACCCCGCACAGCTCTTCACCCCATGCTAGCCTGCATCCAGCCTCTGGATGCAGGTGCCAAACTTGTGCCATTCACTGTGCCTGGCGCTGCCTGGCACCCTAACTGCATGGGCATGCCCACACATCTATGCACATAGCTAGTTGTAGCAATCTGCGAGGACTTCTGATTGTGGGGCTGCAGGTGTGGGGAGCAGCTGCACCAGGGCCCCATCCACCGGCCCTACAACTATGGGGCAGATAGGAAACTCTGAGGGGCACTCTAAATTGGCTACTGGATTCACATGACCAAATAAGCTAAGATGAAGTGTTGAAACCATAGAACAAACTGTTGTTTCTTGCCATGGTTCCAGGGCAATTAAATGTATTGCATGGGAAGATCCTGACAGGGTTCAGACAACATGACAGATCATACCATGGTGGTTTCCACCATGGTTCTTGTTGTTACAACTGGAACACAGCCATAGTATTTCCAGGTTGTAATTTGTATAAACTGCTCTATAAGGACTTGCTTATACTGCTCAGTGAGACAGTGGTTTAGTGCGATCTTAACAGGATTGGATTTTTTTAAACCTATAATTCAACCCATTAACTATTTCTATTGCACATGTCAGCAGTAGTAGTTAAAAATACAGGGGCAAGGGTTGCCAAACAAATACACACATTTCTTACACAGAAACATTCAAAAATTTTGAGCAAGGGCAGACAATTAAATTTTACTCAGGTCAAAATGTCAAGATGTTAGCGGTGGTATAATTCTTAGAGTATATCACATTCCAGCACAAATGATCACTCTTCCTTACATTGTGGTTGGATTAATGATCCCTAAAATGTGGACTGTGGTATGGGTTCAGAATTGCTCACCCCTTCCTGTATTAAGTAGTTCAGTTTTGTATGGGCTTCACAGTTATAAATAGCTCTGCTTATGTTCCGAAAAAAGTGATCTGGATTAAATTTTTCCTAGGAGACCCTAGTGGAATTTGGCAGCACAGCTTCTATGATTACTATAAATCTCTAATACATTAGTGAAAAAGATAAATTGAAATAAAAACCTGATATGTTTGATAACAAGCATTGCTGAGCACATCTGGCAACATCACCTTGACCAACCAATATCAGTTTTGAATGTATAAAATAAAATCCTGATGGATGGGTTCAAATTATTCCCTGGTTTCTTCCTTTCCTAAAACACTGAAATTGAAGAACAGATGTTTTATATGAAACTGGCTTTAATGTTAATTGGAAGGGATTATTCAAACTATTCATAAACCAGATGGTTCTTGGAAATCAGGCTCCCTTTTGCCCCTTTCTGTAAAGACTTCTTTGTCATTTTGCTAAGGTTGTTTCCCATTTATGAATCTGATTATTCCTAATTTTCATTTTTTTATCCACTATCCTTAGCTGCACTTACTGTAAATTAGGGCCCAACATCTAACTTTGACTGAAAGAAGATTGGAATAAATTTCACTTAATGGTTCACTGGACTGATCTTACAGGGAACCCAGGGAATTAAGCTGACTTCACTGATGAGCTTACTGAGAAGGAAATAGAAATGCTGAGGGATTAATAAACAGAGGTGCATTCTCCTGCTACCCAGCTGTTGAGGGCTAGCACGCCACTTTGTTTGACTGAAGGGGGATAGGTGTTGGCATTGCAGAGGAGTAATGTTCCAGGGAATCCTATATGAATGTCTGAAGATTAAAGTTGCCCTTTAATGCCCACTGTTTAGAAAATGCTGAATAGGTTGCCCACATACTGCATGTACACTTCTTTCAAGAAATTCATTCATTATAGAACTTCATAATTTCCTTAAGTTATGGAACAATGGAAGAAGCAGTGTGAGTTATAAATGGCCCATACATTGAGGTACCCATGTCTTTCTTGTTTTTTTTCTGATGATAAAAGAATGTATGTGAGGTATTCTGTTGTTGCTCATTTTGCTTTGCATTCTTTTGCCTTTCTCGGTGTCTTTTCACTGTTATTTGTTCCTGCACTGCTGCAGAACTCTATCCAATGTCCCTGCCTCATCTAATACATGACCAGTGTGAGAAAGACATCACAGACATATATGCTAGAGGATAAAAGAAAGTTGTACATCATATCTCACTACGGGACTTTAATTTTTCGCATTGCATCAACTGAGATTTATGGCCCTGGGAATTTCGCAGTATAAGACTAGGTAAGACACAGATATACAAACT